>NW_027667640.1:1360000-1367500 GCF_963924665.1 Micromys minutus | reverse complement strand
CCACCCTAAACCTTAAACAATCCTAAACCATAAACCTTAAACCCTAAACCCTAAATCTAACAATAAACCTAAACCTTACCCTAAATCTAACCCTAACCCTATCCCTAACCCTAAACCTAACCTTGACCCTAACCCTAACCCTAATCCTAACACTAACCATAACCCTAACCCTAACACTAACCCTAACCTTAACCCTAACACTAACCCTAACCCTAACCCTAACTCTAACCCTAACCCTAACCCTAATCGTAACCATAATACTAAACTCTAAACCCTAAACCTAATCTACCCTAAACCTTAAACAATCCTAAACCTTAAACCTTAAACCCTAAACCCTAAATCTAACAATAAACCTAAACCTAACCCTAAATCTATCCCTAACCCTAACCCTAACCCTAAACCTAAACCTGACCCTAACCCTAACCCTAATAATCACACTAATCATAACCCAAACACTAACCCTAACCCTAACCCTAAACCTAACCCTAAACCTCACACTATCCCTAATCCTAACACTAAACCCTAAACTTTAAATCTAACCCTAACCCTAACCTTACCTTTAACCCTAACCCTAACCATATCGCTAAACCTAAACCTGACCCTAATCCTAACACTAACCCTATTTCTAATTCTAACCCTAACACTAATCCTAAACTAAAACGTAACCCCCTAATAATAACCCTAACACTAAACCTAACCCTAACCCTAACCCTAAAACTAACCCTAACACTAACCATAACCCCTAACACTAACCCTAACACTAACCCCTAACCCTAACCCTAACCCTAACCCTACCCTTAACCCTAACCCTAACCCTAACCCTAAACCTAATCCTAACCCTAACCCTAACCCTAAGCCTAACCCTAACCCTAAGCCTAACCCTAACCCTAAACCTAATCCTAACCCCAAACTTAACTCTAATCCTAACCCTAACCCTAACCCTAACCCTAACCGTAACCATAACACTAAACTCTAAACCCTAAACCTAATCCACCCTAAACCTTAAACAATCCTAAACCATAAATCTTAGACCCTAAATCCTAAATCTAACAATAAACCTAAACCTAACCCTAAATCTAACCCTAACCCTAACCCTAACCCTAAACCCTCCCTGACCCTAACCCTAACCCTAACCCTAACCCTAACCATTTACCTAACCCTGACCCTAATCCTAACACTAAACCTATTTCTAATTCTAACACTAACACTAATCCTAAACTTAAACCTAACCCCCTAATAATAACCCTAACCCTAACACTAAACCTAACCCCTAACCCTAACCCTAACCCTAACCCTAACCTAACCCTAACCCTAACCCTAACCCTAACCCTAACCCAAACCCTAACACTAACCCCCTAACTTATACCCTAACCCTAACCCTAACCCTAACCCTAACCATTACCATAAACCTAACCCTAACCCTAACCCCATCCCTAACCCTAACCCTAACCGTAACCATAACACTAAACTCTAAACCCTAAACCTAATCCACCCTAAACCTTAAACAATCCTAAACCATAAACCTTAAACCCTAAACCCTAAATCTAACAATAAATCTAAACCTAACCCTAAATCTAACCCTAACCCTATTCCTAACCCTAAACCTAACCTTGACCCTAACCCTAACCCTAAACCTAACACTAACCATAACCCTAACACTAACACTAACCCTAACCTTAACCCTAACCCTAACCCTAACCCTAACCCTAACTCTAACCCTAACCCTAACCCTAACCGTAACCATAATACTAAACTCTAAACCCTAAACCTAATCTACCCTAAACCTTAAACAATCCTAAACCTTAAACCTTAAACCCTAAACCCTAAATCTAACAATAAACCTAAACCTAACCCTAAATCTATCCCTAACCATAACCCTAACCCTAAACCTGACCCTAACCCTAACCCTAATAATAACACTAATCATAACCCAAACACTAACCCTAACCCTAACCCTAAACCTAACCCTAAACCTCACACTATCCCTAATCCTAACACTAAACCCTAAACTTTAAATCTAACCCTAACCCTAACCCTACCCTTAACCCTAACCCTAACCATATCGCTAAACCTAACCCTGACCCTAATCCTAACACTAACCCTATTTCTAATTCTAACCCTAACACTAATCCTAAACTAAAACGTAACCCCCTAATAATAACCCTAACACTAAACCTAACCCTAACCCTAACCCTAACCCTAACCCTAACACTAACCCCTAACCCCTAACACTAACCCTAACACTAACCCCTAACCCTAACCCTAACCCTAACCCTAACCTTAACCCTAACCCTAACCCTAACCCTAAACCTATCCCTAAGCCTAACCCTTACCCTAACACTAACACTAACCTTAACCCTAACACTAACCTTAATCCTCACCCTAACCCTCACCTTAACCCTAAACCTAACCCTAACACTAACCCTAACACCCTAAATCCTAAAGCCTAAACCCCGAAAAACCCTAAACACTAATTCCAAAAGCACCCTAAACCCTTAACCCCAAACATTATACCCTAAACCCTAAAACACTATACAACCTTAAACCCTAAACCTTAAAATATCCTAAATTATAAATCCTGAACAACCCTAAACACTAAATCATAAACAACCCTAAAAAACCCTAAACAACTCTAAACGCTAAAACCTAAACAACCCTAAACATTAAACAATCTTAAACGCTAAAACCTATACCCTAAACCTAAACCACCCTAAAACTTAAACAATCCAAAACCCTAAACCTTAAACCATAAACCCTAAATTTTAAACCATGAGTCTAAGAATAAACATAACCCTAACCCTAACCGTAAACCTAAACCTAACCCTAACCCCAACACTAACCTTAACCCCATAACCCTAACCCTAACCTTAAGCCTAACATATCCCCATAACCCTAACTCTAACCCTAACTCTAACCATAATGCTAACCCTAACCCTAACCCTAACCCTAACCCCTTAACCTTAATCCCTAAATCCTAAACCCTGAACAACCATAAATCCTAAACCCTGAACAACCCTAAATCATAAACCCTGAATAACCCTAAACACTAACCTCTAAACAACCCTAAACAACCCTAATCACTAAACCATAAACAACCCTAAACACTAAACCCTAAACAACCCTATACCCTAAACCTTAAACACTAAACCCTAAATAACCCTAAACCCTAAACCATTAACACTATACCCTAAACAACACTAAACACTAAACCCAAAACAACCCTAAAACCTAAACCTTAAACACTAAACCTTAAACAATCCTAAACCCTAAACACTAAATCCTAAACAACCCTAAATTTTTAACCCTAAACACTATACCCTAAACAACCCTAAACCTTAAACAATCCTAAAATCTAAACCCTAAACCCTTAACCTAAACCACCCTAAATCTTAAACAATCCTAAACCCTAAACCTTAAACCCTAAACACTAAACCCTAAACTCTAAACCTAACAATAACCATAACCCTAACCCTAACCCCTAACCCTTACCCTAACCCTAACTCTAACCCTAATCCTAACCCTAACCCTAACCCTAACCCTAAACCTAACCCGGACCCTAATCCTAACACTAACCCTATTTCTAATTCTAACCCTAACAATAATCCTAAACTTAAACCTAACCCCCTAATAATAACCCTAACCCTAACCTATCCCTAACCCTAACCCTAACCCTAACCCTAACACTAACCCCTAACCCTTACCCTAACCCTAACCCTAACCCTAACCCTAACCCTAACCCTAACCATTACCCTAACCCTAACCCTAAGCCTAACCCTAACCCTAACCCTAACCCTAACACTAACCGTAACCATAACACTAAACTCAAAACCCTAAACCTAATCCACCCTAAACCTTAAACAATCCTAAACCATAAACCTTAAACCCTAAACCCTAAATCTAACAATAAACCTAAACCTGACCCTAAATCTAACCCTAACCCTAACCCTAACCCTAAACCTATCCCTGACCCTAACCCTAACCCTAATCCTAACACTAATCATAACCCTAACCCTAACCCTAACCCTAACCTTAAACCTAACCCTAACCCTAACCCTAAACCTAACCCTAACCCTAACCCCTTAACCTTAATCCCTAAATCCTAAACCCTGAACAATCATAAATCCTAAACCCTGAACAACCCTAAATCATAAACACTGAATAACCCTAAACACTAACCACTAAACAACCCTAAACAACCCTAATCACTAAACCATAAATAACCCTAAACACTAAACCCTAAACAACCCTATACCCTAAACCGTAAACACTAAACCATAAATAACCCTAAACCCTAAACCATTAACACTATACCCTAAACAACACTAAACACTAAACCCAAAACAACCCTAAAACCTAAACATTAAACACTAAACCTTAAACAATTCTAAACCCTAAACACTAAACCCTAAACAACCCTAAAGTTTTAACCCTAAACACTATACCCTAAACAACCCTAAACGTTAAACAATCCTAAACTCTAAACCCTAAACCCTTAACCTAAACCACCCTAAATCTTAAACAATCCTAAACCCTAAACCTTAAACCCTAAACACTAAACCCTAAACCCTAACCCTAACAATAACCATAACCCTAACCCTAACACATAAACCTTACCCTAACCCTAACCCTAACCCTAATCCTAACCCTAACCCTAACCCTAACCCTAACCCTAACCCTAACCCTAACCCTAAACCTAATCCTAACCCTAACCTTAACCGTAATCCTAACCCTAACCCTAACCCTAACCCTAACCGTAACCATAACACTAAACTCTAAACCCTAAACCTAATCCAAACTAAACCTTAAACAATCCTAAACCATAAACCTTAGACCCTAAATCCTAAATCTAACAATAAACCTAAACCTAACCCTAAATCTAACCCTAACCCTAACCCTAACCCTAAACCATCCCTGACCCTAACCCTAACCCTAACCCTAAACCTAACCCTGACCCTAATCCTAACACTAACCCTATTTCTAATTCTAACCCTAACACTAATCCTAAACTTAAACCTAACCCCCTAATAATAACCCTAACCCTAACACTAACCCTAACCCCTAACCCTAACCCTAACCCTAACCCTAAACATTACCCTAACCCTAACCCTAACCCTAACCCTAACACTAACCGTAACCATAACACTAAACTCTAAACCCTAAACCTAATCCACCCTAAACCTTAAATAATCCTAAACCATAAACCTTAAACCGTAAACCCTAAATCTAACAATAAACCTAAACCTGATCCTAAATCTAACCCTAACCCTAACCCTAACCCTAAACCTAACCCTGACCCTAACCCTAACCCTAATCCTAACACTAACCATAACCCTAACCCTAACCCTAACCCTAACCTTAACCCTAACCCTAACCCTAACCCTAACCCTAACCCTAACCCTAACCCTAACCCCTTAACCTTAATCCCTAAATCCTAAACCCTGAACAACCATAAATCCTAAACCCTGAACAACCCTAAATCATAAACCCTGAATAACCGTAAACACTAACCTCTAAACAACCCTAAACAACCCTAATCACTAAACCATAAACAACCCTAAACACTAAACCCTAAACAACCCTATACCCTAAACCGTAAACACTAAAGCCTAAATAACCCTAAACCCTAAACCATTAACACTATACCCTAATCAACACTAAACACTAAACCCAAAACAACCCTAAAACATAAACATTAAACACTAAACCTTAAACAATTCTAAACCCTAAACACTAAACCCTAAACAACCCTAAAGTATTAACCCTAAACAATATACCCTAAACAACCCTAAACCTTAAACAATCCTAAACTCTAAACCCCAAACCCTTAACCTAAGCCACCCTAAATCTTAAACAATCCTAAACCCTAAACCTTAAACCCTAAACACTAAACCCTAAACCCTAACCCTTACAATAACCATAACCCTAACCCTAACCCCTAACCCTTACCCTAACCCTAACCCTAACCCTAATCCTAACCCTAACCCTAACCCTAACCCTAACCCTAACCCTAACCCTAAACCTAATCCTAACCCTAACCTTAACTGAAATCCTAACCCTAACCCTAACCCTAACCCTAACTGTAACCATAACACTAAACTCTAAACCCTAAACCTAATCCACCCTAAACCTTAAACAATCATAAACCATAAACCTTAGACCCTAAATCCTAAATCTAACAATAAACCTAAACCTAACCCTAAATCTAACCCTAACCTTAACCCTAACCCTAAACCCTCCCTGACCCTAACCCTAACCCTAACCCTAACCCTAACCCTAAACCTAACCCTGACCCTAATCCTAACACTAACCCTATTTCTAATTCTAACCCTAACACTAATCCTAAACTTAAACCTAACCCCCTAATAATAACCCTTACCCTAACACTAACCCTAACCCCTAACCCTAACCCTAACCCTAACCCTAAACATTACCCTAACCCTAACCCTAACCCTAACCCTAACCCTAACACTAACACTAACCGTAACCATAACACTAAACTCTAAACCTTAACCTAATCCACCCTAAACCTTAAACAATCCTAAACCATAAACCTTAAACCCTAAACCCTAAATCTAACAATAAACCTAAACCTGACCCTAAATCTAACCCTAACCCTAACCCTAACCCTAAACCTAACCCTGACCCTAAACCTAACCCTAATCCTAACACTAACCATAACCCTAACCCTAACCCTAACCCTAACCCTAACCTTAACCCTAACCCTAACCCTAACCCTAACCCTAACCCTAACCCTAACCCCTTAACCTTAATCCCTAAATCCTAAACCCTGAACAACCATAAATCCTAAACCCTGAACAACCATAAATCATAAACCCTGAATAACCCTAAACACTAACCTCTAAACAACCCTAAACAACACTAATCACCAAACCATAAACAACCCTTAACACTAATCCCTAAAGAAACCTATACCCTAAACCTTAAACACTAAACCCTAAATAACCCTAAACCCTAAACCATTAACACTATACCCTAAACAACACTAAACACTAAACCCAAAACAACCCTAGAACCTAAAACTTAAACACTAAACCTTAAACAACCCTAAACCCTAAACACTAAACACTAAACAACCATAAACTTTTAAGCCTAAACACTATACCCTAAACAACCCTAAACCTTAAACAATCCTAAACTCTAAACCCTAATCCCTTAACCTAAACCACACTAAATCTTAAACAATCCTAAACTCTAAATTTTAAACCCTAAACACTAAACCCTAAACCCTAAACCTAACAATAACCATAACCCTAACCCTAACCCCTAACCCTTACCCTAACCCTAACCCTAACCCTAATCCTAACCCTAACCCTAACCCTAACCCTAACCCTAACCCTAAACCTAAACCTAATCCTAACCCTAACCTTAACCCTAATCCTAACCCTAACCCTAACCCTAATCCGAACACTAAACCCTAAACCTAACCCTAACCTTAACACTAAACTCTAAACCCTAAACCTAATCTACCCTAAAGCTTAA
>NW_027667640.1:1307500-1355000 GCF_963924665.1 Micromys minutus | reverse complement strand
ACCCTAAACAACACTAAACACTAAACCCAAAACAACCCTAAAACCTAAACCTTAAACACTAAACCTTAAACAACCCTAAACCCTAAACACTAAACCCTAAACAACCCTAAACTTTTAACCCTAAACACTATACCCTAAACAACCCTAAACCTTAAACAATCCTAAACTCTAAACCCTAAACCCTTAACCTAAACCACCCTAAATCTTAAACAATCCTAAACCCTAAACCTTAAACCCTAAACACTAAAACCTAAACCCTAAACCTAACAATAACCATAACCCTAACCCTAAACCCTAACCCTTACCCTAACCCTAACCCTAACCCTAATCCTAACCCTAACCCTAACCCTAACCCTAACCCTAACCCTAACCCTAACCCTAAACCTAATTATAACCCTAACCTTAACCCTAATCCTAACTCTAACCCTAACCCTAACCCTAACCCTAACCCTAAACCCTCCCTGACCCTAACTCTAACCCTAACCCTAACCCTAACCCTAACCCTAAACCTAACCGTGACCCTAATCCTAACACTAACCCTATTTCTAATTCTAACCCTAACACTAATCCTAAACTTAAACCTAACCCCCTAATAATAACCCTAACCCTAACACTAACCCTAACCCCTAACCCTAACCCTAACCCTAACCCTAACCCTAACCTAACCCTAACCCTAACCGTAACCCTAACCGTAACACTAACCCCTAACCCTTACCCTAACCCTAACCCTAACTCTAACCATTACCCTAACCCTAACCCTAACCCTAACCCTAACCCTAACACTAACCGTAACCATAACACTAAACTCTAAACCCTTAATCTAATCCACCCTAAACCTTAAACAATCCTAAACCATAAACCTTAAACCGTAAACCCTAAATCTAACAATAAACCTAAACCTGACCCTAAATCTAACCCTAAGCCTAACCCTAAACCTAACCCTGACCCTAACCCTAACCCTAATCCTAACACTAACCATAACCCTAACCCTAACCCTAACCCTAACCTTAACCCTAACCCTAAACCTAACCCTAACCCTTACCCTAACCCTAACCCTAACCCTAACCCTAACCCCTTAACCTTAATCCCTAAATCCTAAACCCTGAACAACCATAAATCCTAAACCCTGAACAACCCTAAATCATAAACCCTGAATATCCCTAAACACTAACCTCTAAACAACCCTAAACAACCCTAATCACTAAACCATAAAAAACCCTAAACACTAAATCCTAAACAACCCTATACCCTAAACCTTAAACACTAAACCCTAAATAACCCTAAATCCTAAACCATTAACACTATACCCTAAACAACACTAAACACTAAACCAAAACAACCCTAAAACCTAAACCTTAAACACTAAACCTTAAACAACCCTAAACCCTAAACACTAAACCCTAAACAACCCTAAATTTTAATCCGAAACACTATACCCTAAACAACCCTAAACCTTAAACAATCCTAAACTCTAAACCCTAAACCCTTAACCAAAACCACCCTAAATCTTAAACAATCCTAAACCCTAAACCTTAAACCCTAAACACTAAACCCTTAACCCTAAACCTAACAATAACCATAACCCTAACCCTAACCCCTAACCCTTACCCTAACCCTAACCCTAACCCTAATCCTAACCCTAACCCTAATCCTAACCCTAACCCTAACCCTAACCCTAACCCTAACCCTAAACCTAATCCTAACACTAACCTTAACCCTAATCCTAACCCTAACCCTAACCCTAACGCTAACCGTAACCATATCACTAAACTCTAAACCCTAAACCTAATCCACCCTAAACCTTAAACAATCCTAAACCATAAACCTTAGACCCTAAATCCTAAATCTAACAATAAACCTAAACCTAACCCTAAATCTAACCCTAACCCTAACCCTAAACCTAAACCCTCCCTGACCCTAACCCTAACCCTAACCCTAACCCTAACCCTAAATCTGATCCTGACCCTAATCCTAACACTAACCCTATTTCTAATTCTAACCCTAACACTAATCCTAAACTTAAACCTAACCCCCTAATAATAACCCTAACCCTAACACTAACCCTAACCCCTAACCCTAACCCTAACCCTAACCCTAACCCTAACCTAACCCTAACCCTAACCTTAACCCTAACCCTAACACTAACCCCTAACCCTTACCCTAACCCTAACCCTAACCCTAACCATTACCCTAACCCTAACCCTAACCCTAACCCTAACCCTAACACTAACCGTAACCATAAACTAAACTCTAAACCTTAACCTAATCCACCCTAAACCTTAAACAATCCTAAACCATAAACCTTAAACCCTAAACTTAAATCTAACAATAAACCTAAACCTAACCCTAAATCTAACCCTAACCCTAACCCTAACCCTAAACCTAAACCTGACCCTAACCCTAACCCTAATCCTAACACTAACCATAACCCTAACCCTAACCCTAACGCTAACCTTAACCCTAACCCTAACCCTAACCCTAACCCTAACCCTAACCCTAACCCCTTAACCTTAATCCCTAAATCTTAAACCCTGAACAACCATAAATCCTAAACCCTGAACAACCATAAATCATAAATCCTGAATAACACTAAACACTAACCTCTAAACAACCCTAAACAACCCTAATCACTAAACCATAAACAACCCTAAACACTAAACCCTAAACAAACCTATACCCTAAACCTTAAACACTAAACCCTAAATAACCCTAAACCCTAAACCATTAACACTATACCCTAAACAACACTTAACACTAAACCCAAAACAACCCTAAAACCTAAACCTTAAACACTAAACCTTAAACAACCCTAAACCCTAAACACTAAACCCTAAACAACCCTAAACTTTTAATCCTAAACACTATACCCTAAACAACCCTAAACCTTAAACAATCCTAACCTCTAAACCCTACACCCTTAACCTAAACCACCCTAAATTTTAAACAATCCTAAACCCTAAACCTTAAACCCTAAACACTAAACCCTAAACCCTAAACCTAACAATAACCATAACACTAACCCTAACACCTAACCCTTACCCTAACCCTAACCCTAACCCTAACCCTAACCCTAACCCTAACTTTAACCCTAACCCTAAACCTAATCCTAACCTTAACCTTAACCCTAATCCTAAACCTAACCCTAACCCTAACCCTAACCGTAACCATAACACTAAACTCTAAACCCTAAACCTAATCCACCCTAAATCTTAAACAATCCTAAACCATAAACCTTAGACCCTAAATCCTAAATCTAACAATAAACCTAAACCTAACCCTAAATCTAACCCTAACCCTAACCCTAACCCTAAACCCTCCCTGACCCTAACCCTAACCGTAACCCTAACCCTAACCCTAAACCTAACTTGACCCTAATCCTAACACTAACCCTATTTCTAATTCTAACCCTAACACTAATCCTAAACTTAAACCTAACCCCCTAATAATAACCCTAACCCTAACACTAACCCTAACCCCTAACACTAACCCTAACCCTAACCCTAACCTAACCCTAACCCTAACCCTAACCCTAACCCAAAAGCTAACACTAACCCGCTAACTTTTACCCTAACCCTAACCCTAACCCTAACCCTAACCATTACCATAAACTTAACCCTAACCCTAACCCCATCCCTAACCCTAACCCTAACCGTAACCATAACACTAAACTCTAAACCCTAAACCTAATCCACCCTAAACCTTAAACAATCCTAAACCATAAACCTTAAACCCTAAACCCTAAATCTAACAATAAATCTAAACCTAACCCTAAATCTAACCCTAACCCTATCCCTAACCCTAAACCTAACCCTGACCCTAACCCTAACCCTAATCCTAACACTAACCATAACCCTAACCCTAACACTAACCCTAACCTTAACTTTAAACCTAACCCTAACCCTAACTGTAACTCTAACTCTAACCCTAACCCTAACCGTAACCATAATACTAAACTCTAAACCCTAAACCTAATCTACCCTAAACCTTAAACAATCCTAAACCTTAAACCTTAAACCCTAAACCCTAAATCTAACAATAAACCTAAACCTAACCCTAAATCTATCCCTAACCCTAACCCTAACACTATACCTAAACCTGACCCTAACCCTAACCCTAATAATAACACTAATCATAACCCAAACACTAACCCTAACCCTAACCCTAAACCTAACCCTAAACCTCACACTATCCCTAATCCTAACACTAAACCCTAAAAATTAAATCTAACCCTAACCCTAAGCCTACCCTTAACCCTAATCCTAACCATATCGCTAAACCTAACCCTGACCCTAATCCTAACACTAACCCTATTTCTAATTCTAACCCTAACACTAATCCTAAACTAAAACGTAACCCCCTAATAATAACCCTAACACTAAACCTAACCCTAACCCTAACCCTAACCCTAACATTAACCCCTAACCCCTAACACTAACCCTAACCCTAACCCCTAACCCTAACCCTAACCCTAACCCTAACCTTAACCCTAACCCTAACCCTAACCCTAACCCTATCCCTAACCCTAACCCTTACCCTAACACTAACACTAACCTTAACCCCAACCCTAACCTTAACCCTCACCCTAACCCTCACCTTAACCCTAAACCTAACCCTAACACTAACCCTAACACCCTAAATCCTAAACCCTAAACCCCGAAAAACCCTAAACCCTAATTCCAAAAGCACCCTAAACCCTTAACCCTAAACATTATACCCTAAACCCTAAAACACTATACAACCTTAAAACCTAAACCTTAAAATATCCTAAATCATAAATCCTGAACAACCCTAAACACTAAATCATAAACAACCCTAAAAAACCCTAAACAACTCTAAACGCTAAAACCTAAACAACCCTAAACATTAAACAATCTTAAACGCTAAACCCTATAACCTAAACCTAAACCACCCTAAAACTTAAACAAGCCTAAACCCTAAACATTAAACCATAAACCCTAAATTTTAAACCATAAATCTAAGAATAACCATAACCCTAACCCTAACCCTAAACCTAAACCTAACCCTAACCCCAACCCTAACCTTAACCCCATAACCCTAACCCTAACCTTAAGCCTAACATAACCCCATAACCCTAACTCTAACCCTAACTCTAACCCTAATGCTAACCCTAACCCTAACCCTAACCCTAACCCTAAGCCCTTAACCTTAATCCCTAAATCCTAAACCCTGAACAACCATAAATCCTAAACCCTGAACAACCCTAAATCATAAACCCTGAATAACCCTAAACACTAACCTCTAAACAACCCTAAACAACCCTAATCACTAAACCATAAACAACCCTAAACACTAAACTCTAAACAACCCTATACCCTAAACCTTAAAAACTAAACCCTAAATAACCCTAAACCCTAAACCATTAACACTATACCCTAAACAAGACTAAACACTAAACCCAAAACTACCCTAAAACCTAAACCTTAAACACTAAACCTTAAACAATCCTAAACCCTAAACACTAAATCCTAAACAACCCTAAACTTTTAACCCTAAACACTATACCCTAAACAACCCTAAACCTTAAACAATCCTAAACTCTAAACCCTAAACCCTTAACCTAAACCACCCTAAATCTTAAACAATCCTAAACCCTAAACCTTAAATCCTAAACACTAAACCCTAAACCCTAAACCTCACAATGACCATAACCCTAACCCTAACCCCTAACCTTTACCCTAACCCTAACTCTAACCCTAATCCTAACCCTAACCCTAACCCTAACCCTAACCCTAACCCTAACCCTAACCCTAACCCTAACCCTAACCCTAACCCTAAACCTAATCCTAACCCTAACCTTAACCCTAATCCTAACCCTAACCCTAACCCTAACCCTAACCGTAACCATAACACTAAACTCTAAACACTAAACCTAATCCACCCTAAACCTTAAACAATCCTAAACCATAAACCTTAGACCCTAAATCCTAAATCTAACAATAAACCTAAACCTAAACCTAAATCTAACCCTAACCCTAACCCTAACCCTAAACCCTCCCTGACCCTAACCTAAACCCTAACCCTAACCCTAACACTAAACCTAACCCTAACCCTAATCCTAAAACTAACCCTATTTCTAATTCTAACCCTAACAATAATCCTAAACTTAAACCTAACCCCCTAATAATAACCCTAACCCTAACACTAACCCTAACCCCTAACCCTAACCCTAAACCTAACCCTAACCCTAACCTGACCCTAACCCTAAACCTAACCCTAACCCTAACACTAACCCCTAACCCTTACCTTAACCCTAACTCTAACCCTAACCCTAACCATTACCCTAACCCTAACCCTAACCCTAACCCTAACCCTAACACTAACCGTAACCATAACACTAAACTCTAAACCCTAAACCTAATCCACCCTAAACCTTAAACAATCTTAACCATAAACCTTAAACCCTATACCCTAAATCTAACAATAAACCTAAACCTGACCCTAAATCTAACCCTAACCCTAACCCTAACCCTAAACCTAACCCTGACCCTAACCCTAACCCTAATCCTAACACTAACCATAACACTAACCCTAACCCTAACCCTAACCTTAACCCTAACCCTAACCCTAACCCTAACCCTAACCCTAACCCTAACCCCTTAACCTAATCCCTAAATCCTAAACCCTGAACAACCATAAATCCTAAACCGTGAACAACCCTAAATCATAAACCCTGAATAACCCTAAACACTAACCTCTAAACAACCCTAAACAACCCTAATCACTAAACCATAAACAACCCTAAACACTAAACCCTAAACAACCCTATACCCTAAACCGTAAACACTAAACCCTAAATAACCCTAAACCCTAAACCATTAACACTATACCCGAAACAACACTAAACACTAAACCCAAAACAACCCTAAAACCTAAACCTTAAACACTAAACCTTAAACAACTCTAAACCCTAAACACCAAACCCTAAACAACCCTAAACTTTTAACCCTAAACACTATACCCTAAACAACCCTAAACCTTAAACAATCCTAAACTCTAAACCCTAAACCCTTAACCTAAACCACCCTAAATCTTAAACAATCCTCAACCCTAAACCTTAAACCCTAAACACTAAACCCTAAACCCTAAATAACAATAACCATAACCCTAACCCTAACCCCTAACCCTTACCCTAACCCTAACCCTAACCCTAATCCTAACCCTAACCCTAACCCTAACCCTAACCCTAACCCTAACCCTAAACCTAATCCTAACCCTAAACTTAACCCTAATCCTAACCCTAACCCTAACCCTAACCATAACCGTAACCATAACACTAAACTCTAAACCCTAAACCTAATCCACCCTAAACCTTAAACAATCCTAAACCATAAACCTTAGACCGTAAATCCTAAATCTAACAATAAACCTAAAACTAACCCTAAATCTAACCCTAACCCTAACCCTAACCCTAAACCCTCCCTAACCCTACCCTAAACCCTAACCCTAACACTATCCCTAAACCTAACCCTGACCCTAATCCTAACACTAACCCTATTTCTAATTCTAACCCTAACACTAATCCTAAACAAAAACCTAACCCCCTAATAATAACCCTAACACTAAACCTAACCCTAACCCTAACCCTAACCCTAACCCTAACACTAACCCCTGACCCCTAACACTAACCCTAACCCTAACCCCTAACCCTAACCCTAACCCTAACCTTAACCCTAACCCTTACCCTAACCCTATTCCTAACCCTAACCCTTACCATAACACTAACACTAATCTTAACCCTAACCCTAACCTTAACCCTCACCCTAACCCTCACCTTAACCCTAAACCTAACCCTAACACTAAACCTAACACCCTAAATCCTAAACCTTAAACCCCGAAAAACCCTAAACACTAATTCAAAAAGCACCCTAAACCCTAAACTATAAACACTAAATGCTAAAAATCCCTAAACCCTAAACCCTAAACACTAAACCCTAAACAAGCCTAAACCCTAAAACCATTAACACTCTACCCTAAACAACCCTAAACCCTTAACCCTAAACATTATACCCTAAACCCTAAAACACTATACAACCTTAAACCCTAAACCTTAAAATATCCTAAATCATAAATCCTGAAAAACCCTAAACACTAAATTATAAACAACCCTAAAAAACCCTAAACAACTCTAAACGCTAAAACCTAAACAACCCTAACCATTAAACAATCTTAAACGCTAAATTCTATACCTTAAACCTAAACCACCCTAAAACTTAAACAATCCTAAACCCTAAACCTTAAACCATAAACCCTAAATTTTAAACCATAAATCTAAGAATAACCATAACCCTAACCCTAACCCTAAACCTAAACCTAACCCTAACGCCAACCCTAACCTTAACCCCATAACCCTAACCCTAACCTTAAGCCTAACATAACCCCATAACCCTAACTCTAACCCTAACTCTAACCCTTACTCTAACCCTAATGCTAACCCTAACCCTAACCCTAACCCTAACCCTAACCCCTTAACCTTAATCCCTAAATCCTAAACCCTGAACAACCATAAATACTAAACCCTGAACAACCCTAAATCATAAAGCCTGATTAACCCTAGAAACTAACCTCTAAACAACCCTAAACAACCCTAATCACTAAACCATAAACAACCCTAAACACTAAACCCTAAACAACCCTATACCCTAAACCTTAAACACTAAACCCTAAATAACCCTAAACCCTAAACCATTAACACTATACCCTAAAGAACACTAAACACTAAACCCAAAACAACCCTAAAACCTAAACCTTAAACACTAAACCTTAAACAACCCTAAACCCTAAACACTAAACCCTAAACAACCCTAAATTTTTAACCCTAAACTCTATACCCTAAACAACCCTAAACCTTAAACAATCCTAAACTCTAAACGCTAAACCCTTAACCTAAACCACCCGAAATCTTAAACAATCCTAAACCCTAAACCTTAAACCCTAAACACTAAACTCTATACCCGAAACCTAATCCACCCTAAACCTTAAACAATCCTAACCCATAAACCTTAAACCCTAAACCCTAAATCTAACAATAAACCTAAACCTAACCCTAAATCTAACCCTAACCCTAAACCCTTTCTGACCCTAACCCTAACCCTAACCTTAAGCCTAACATAACCACATAACCCTAACCCTAACCCTCACCCTAACCCTAACCCTAACCCTAACCCTAACCGTAACCCTAACCCTAACCCCTAAACCCTAACACTAACCCTAACCCTAACCCCTAACCCTAACCCTAACCCTAACCCTAACCCTAACCCTAACCCTAAACTTACCCTAACCCTAACACTAACCCTAACCCTAACCCTAACCCTAACCTTAACCCTAACCCTAACCTTAACACTAACCTTATCCCTAACCCCTAACCCTTACCCTAACCCTAACCCTAACCCTAACCCTAAACCTAACCCTCTCCCTAACCCTAACCGTAACCCTAACCCTAACCCTAACCCTAACCCTAACCCTAAACCTTCCTAACCCTAACCTTAACCCTAATCCTAACCCTAACCCTAACCCTAACCCTAACCGTAACCATAACACTAACCTCTAAACCCTAAACCTAATCCTCCCTAAACCTTAAACAATCCTAAACCATAAACCGTAGACCCTAAACCCTAAATCTAACAATAAACCTAAACCTAACCCTAAATCTAACCCTAACCCTAACCCTAACCCTAAACCCTCCCTGACCCTAACCCTAACCCTAACCCTAACCCTAACCATAAACCTAACCCTGACCCTAATCCTAACACTAAACCTATTTCTAATTCTAACCCTAACACTAATCCTAAACTTAAACCTAACCCCCTAATAATAACCCTAACCATAACACTAACCCTAACCCCTAACCCTAACCCTAACCCTAAACCTAGCCTAACCCTAACCCTAACACTAACCCTAACCCAAACCCTAACACTAACCCCCTAACTTTTACCCTAACCCTAACCCTAACCCCAACTCTAAACCTTACCATAACCCTAACCCTAACCATAACCCCATCCCTAACCCTAACCCTAACCGTAACCATAACACTAAACTCTAAACCCTAAACCTAATCCACCCTAAACCTTAAACAATCCTAAACCATAAACTTTAAACCCTAAACCCTAAATCTAAAAATAAACCTAAACCTAACCCTAAATATAACCCTAACCCTAACCCTAAACCTAAACCTGACCCTAACCCTAACCCTAATCCTAACACTAATCATAACCCAAACACTAACCCTAACCCTAACCCTAAACCTAACCCTAAACCTCACACTATCCCTAATCCTAACACTAAACCCTAAACTTTAAATCTAACCCTAACCCTAACCCTACCCTTAACCCTAACCCTAACCCTATCCCTAAACCTAACCCTGACCCTAATCCTAACACTAACCCTATTTCTAATTCTAACCCTAACACTAATCCTAAACTAAAACCTAACCCCCTAATAATAACCCTAACACTAAACCTAACCCTAACCCTAACCCTAACCCTAACCCTAACCCTAACACTAACCCCTAACCCCTAACACTAACCCTAACCTTAACCCCTAACCCTAATCCTAACCCTAACCCTAACCCTAACCCTAACCCTATCCCTAACCCTAACCCTTACCCTAACACTAACACTAACCTTAACCCTAACCCTAACATTAACCCTCACCCAACCCCTCACCTTAACCCTAAACCTAACCCTAACACTAACCCTAAAACCCTGAATCCTAAACCCTAAAACCCGAAAATCCCTAAACACTAATTCCAAAAGCACCCTAAACCCTAAACTATAAACACTAAACGCTAAAAAACCCTAAACCCTAAACCCTAAACACTAAACCCTAAACAAGCCAAAACCCTAAAACCATTAACACTATACCCTAAACAACCCTAAACCCTTAACCCTAAACATTATACCCTAAACCCTAAAACACTATACAACCTTAAACCCTAAACCTTAAAATATCCTAAATCATAAATCCTGAACAACCCTAAACACTAAATTATAAACAACCCTAAAAAACCCTAAACAACTCTAAACGCTAAAACCTAAACAACCCTAACCATTAAACAATCTTAAACGCTAAATTCTATACCCTAAACCTAAACCACCCTAAAACTTAAACAATCCTAAACCCTAAACCTTAAACCATAAGCCCTAAATTTTAAACCATAAATCTAAGAATAACCATAACCCTAACCCTAACCCTAAACCTAAACCTAACCCTAACCCCAACCCTAACCTTAACCCCATAACCCTAACCCTAACCTTAAGCCTAACATAACCCCATAACCCTAACTCTAACCCTAACTCTAACCCTAATGCTAACCCTAACCCTAACCCTAACCCTAACCCTAACCCTAACCCCTTAACCTTAATCCCTAAATCCTAAACCCTGAACAACCATAAATCCTAAACCCTGAACAACCCTAAATCATAAACCCTGAATAACCCTAAACACTAACCTCTAAACAACCCTAAACAACCCTAATCACTAAACCATAAACAACCCTAAACACTAAACCCTAAACAACCCTATACCCTAAACATTAAACACTAAACCCTAAATAACCCTAAACCCTAAACCATTAACACTATACCCTAAACAACACTAAACACTAAACCCAAAACAACCCTAAAACCTAAACCTTAAACACTAAACCTTAAACAACCTTAAACGCTAAACACTAAACCCTAAACAACCCTAAACTTTTAACCCTAAACACTATACCCTAAACAACCTAAACCTTAAACAATCCTAAACTCTAAACCCTAAACCCTTAACCTAAACCACCCTAAATCTTAAACAATCATAAACCCTAAACCTTAAACCCTAAACACTAAACCCTAAACCCTAAACCTAACAATAACCCTAACCCTAACCCTAACCCCTAACCCTTACCCTAACCCTAACCCTAACCCTAATCCTAACCCTAACCCTAACCCTAACCCTAACCCTAACCCTAACCCTAACACTAACCCTAACCCTAAACCTAATCCTAACCCCAACCTTAACCCTAATCCTAACCCTAACCCTAACCCTAACCGTAACCATAACACTAAACTCTAAACCCTAAACCTAATCCACCCTAAACCTTAAACAATCCTAAACCATAAACCTTAGACCCTAAATCCTAAATCTAACAATAAACCTAAACCTAACCCTAAATCTAACCCTAACCCTAACCCTAACCCTAAACATAACCATGACCCTAATCCTAACACTAACCCTATTTGTAATTCTAATCCTAACACTAATCCTAAACTTAAACCTAACCCCCTAATAATAACCCTAACCCTAACACTAACCCTAACCCCTAACCCTAACTCTAACCCTAACCCTAACCTAACCCTAACCCTAACCCTAACCCAAACCCTAACACTAACCCCCTAACTTTTACCCTAACCATAACCCTAACCCTAACCCTAACCATTACCATAAACCTAACCCTAACCCTAACACCATCCCTAACCCTAACCCTAACCGTAACCATAACACTAAACTCTAAACCCTAAACCTATTCCACCCTAAACCTAAACATTCCTAAACCATAAACCTTAAACCCTAAACCCTAAATCTAACAATAAATCTAAACCAAACCCTAAATCTAACCCTAACACTATCCCTAACCCTAAACCTAACCCTGACCCTAACCCTAACCCTAATCCTAACACTAACCATAACCCTAACCCTAACACTAACCCTAACCTTAACCCTAACCCTAACCCTAACCCTAACCCTAACTCTAACCCTAACCCTAACCCTAACCGTAACCATAATACTAAACTCTAAACCCTAAACCTAATCTACCCTAAACCTTAAACAATCCTAAACCTTAAACCTTAAACCCTAAACCCTAAATCTAACAATAAACCTAAACCTAACCCTAAATCTATCCCTAACCCTAACCCTAACCCTAAACCTAAACCTGACCCTAAACCTAACCCTAATAATAACACTAATCATAACCCAAACACTAACCCTAACCCTAACCCTAAACCTAACCCTAAACCTCACACTATCCCTAATCCTAACACTAAACCCTAAACTTTAAATCTAACCATAACCCTAACCCTACCCTTAACCCTAACCCTAACCATATCGCTAAACCTAACCCTGACCCTAATCCTAACACTAACCCTATTTCTAATTCTAACCCTAACATTAATCCTAAACTAAAACGTAACCCCCTAATAATAACCCTAACACTAAACCTAACCCTAACCCTAACCCTAACCCTAACACTAACCCCTAACCCCTAACACTAACCCTAACACTAACCCCTAACCCTAACCCTAACCCTAACCCTAACCTTAACCCTAACCCTAACCCTAACCCTAACCCTATCCCTAACCCTAACCCTTACCCTAACACTAACACTAACCTTAACCCCAACCCTAACCTTAACCCTCACCCTAACCCTCACCTTAACCCTAAACCTAACCCTAACACTAACCCTAACACCCTAAATCCTAAACCCTAAACCCCGAAAAACCCTAAACCCTAATTCCAAAAGCACCCTAAACCCTTAACCCTAAACATTATACCCTAAACCCTAAAACACTATACAACTTTAAACCCTAAACCTTAAAATATCCTAAATCATAAATCCTGAACAACCCTAAACACTAAATCATAAACAACGCTAAAAAACCCTAAACAACTCTAAACGCTAAAACCTAAACCACCCTAAACATTAAACAATCTTAAACGCTAAACCCTATACCTTAAAACTAAACCACCCTAAAACTTAAACAATCCTTAACCCTAAACCTTAAACCATAAACCCTAAATTTTAAACCATAAATCTAAGAATAACCATAACCCTAACCCTAACCCTAAACCTAAACATAACCCTAACCCCAACCCTAACCTTAACCCCATAACCCTAACCCTAACCTTAAGCCTTACATAACCCCATAACCCTAACTTTAACCCTAACTCTAACCCTAATGCTAACCCTAACCCTAACCCTAACCCTAACCCTAACCCTAACCCCTTAACCTTAATCCCTAAATCCTAAACCCTGAACAACCATAAATCCTAAACCCTGAACAACCCTAAATCATAAACCCTGAATAACCCTAAACACTAACCTCTAAACAACCCTAAACAACCCTAATCACTAAACCATAAACAACCCTAAACACTAAACCCTAAACAACCCTATACCCTAAACTGTAAACACTAAACCCTAAATAACCCTAAACCCTAAACCATTAACACTATACCCTAAACAACACTAAACACTAAACCCAAAACAAGCCTAAAACCTAAACCTTAAACACTAAACCTTAAACAACCCTAAACCCTAAACACTAAACCCTAAACAACCCTAAATTTTAACCCTAAACACTATACCCTAAAAAACCCTAAAACTTAAACAATCCTAAACTCTAAACCCTAAACCCTTAACCTAAACCACCCTAAATCTTAAACAATCCTAAACCCTAAACCTTAAACCCTAAACACTAAACCCTAAACCCTAAACCTAACAATAACCATAACCCTAACCCTAACCCCTAACCCTTACCCTAACCCTAACCCTAACCCTAATCCTAACCCTAACCCTAACCCTAACCCTAACCCTAACCCTAACCCTAACCCTAACCCTAAACCTAATCCTAACCCTAACCTTAACCCTAATCCTAACCCTAACCCTAACCCTAACTCTAACCCTAACCCTAACCCTAACCATAACCCTAACCCTAACCCTAACCCTAACCCTAAACCTAATCCTAACCCCAACCTTAACCCTAATCCTAACCCTAACCCTAACCATATCCGTAACAATAACACTAAACTCTAAACCCTAAACCTAATCCACCCTAAACCTTAAACAATCCTAAACCATAAACCTTAGACCCTAAATCCTAAATCTAACAATAAACCTAAACCTAACCCTAAATCTAACCCTAACCCTAACCCTAACCCTAAACATAACCCTGACCCTAATCCTAACACTAACCCTATTTCTAATTCTAATCCTAACACTAATCCTAAACTTAAACCTAACCCCCTAATAATAACCCTAACCCTAACACTAACCCTAACCCCTAACCCTAACTCTAACCCTAACCCTAACCTAACCCTAACCCTAACCCTAACCCAAACCCTAACACTAACCCCCTAACTTTTACCCTAACCATAACCCTAACCCTAACCCTAACCATTACCATAAACCTAACCCTAACCCTAACCCCATCCCTAACCCTAACCCTAACCGTAACCATAACACTAAACTCTAAACCCTAAACCTATTCCACCCTAAACCTTAAACAATCCTAAACCATAAACCTTAAACCCTAAACCCTAAATCTAACAATAAATCTAAACCTAACCCTAAATCTAACCCTAACCCTATCCCTAACCCTAAACCTAACCCTGACCCTAACCCTAACCCTAATCCTAACACTAACCATAACCCTAACCCTAACACTAACCCTAAACTTAACCCTAACCCTAACCCTAAACCTAACCATAACTCTAACCCTAACCCTAACCCTAACCGTAACCATAGTACTAAACTCTAAACCCTAAACCTAATCTACACTAAACCTTAAACAATCCTAAACCTTAAACCTTAAACCCTAAACCCTAAATCTAACAATAAACCTAAACCTAACCCTAAATCTATCCCTAAACCTAACCCTAACCCTAAACCTAAACCTGACCCTAACCCTAACCCTAATAATAACACTAATCATAACCCAAACACTAACCCTAACCCTAACCCTAAACCTAACCCTAAACCTCACACTATCCCTAATCCTAACACTAAACCCTAAACTTGAAATCTAACCATAACCCTAACCCTACCCTTAACCCTAACCCTAACCATATCGCTAAACCTAACCCTGACCCTAATCCTAACACTAACCCTATTTCTAATTCTAACCCTAACACTAATCCTAAACTAAAACGTAACCCCCTAATAATAACCCTAACCCTAAACCTAACCCTAACCCTAACACTAACCCCTAACCCCATACACTAACCCTAACCCTAACCCATAACCCTAACCCTAACCCTAACCCTAACCTTAACCCTAACCCTAACCCTAACCCTAACCCTAACCCTATCCCTAACCCTAACCCTTACCCTAACACTAACACTAACCTTAACCCTATCCCTAACCTTAACCCTCACCCTAACCCTCACCTTAACCCTAAACCTAACTCTAACACTAACCCTAACACCCTAAATCCTAAACCCTAAACTTCGAAAAACCCTAAACACTAATTCCAAAAGCACCCTAAACCCTTAACCCTAAACATTATACCCTAAACCCTAAAACACTATACAACTTTAAACCCTAAACCTTAAAATATCCTAAATCATAAATCCTGAACAACCCTAAACACTAAATCATAAACAACCCTAAAAAACCCTAAACAACTCTAAACGCTAAAACCTAAACCACCCTAAACATTAAACAATCTTAAACGCTAAACCCTATACCTTAAACCTAAACCACCCTAAAACTTAAACAATCCTTAACCCTAAACCTTAAACCATAAACCCTAAATTTTAAACCATAAATCTAAGAATAACCATAACCCTAACCCTAACCCTAAACCTAAACCTAACCCTAACCCCAACCCTAACCTTAACCCCATAACCCTAACCCTAACCTTAAGCCTTACATAAACCCATAACCCTAACTCTAACCCTAACTCTAACCCTAATGCTAACCCTAACCATAACCCTAACCCTAACCCTAACCCCTTAACCTTAATCCCTAAATCCTAAACCCTGAACAACCATAAATCCTAAACCCTGAACAACCCTAAATCATAAACCCTGAATAACCCTAAACACTAACCTCTAAACAACCCTAAACAACCCTAATCACTAAACCATAAACAACCCTAAACACTAAACCCTAAACAACCCTATACCCTAAACTGTAAACACTAAACCCTAAATAACCCTAAACCCTAAACCATTAACACTATACCCTAAACAACACTAAACCCTAAACCCAAAACAAGCCTAAAACCTAAACCTTAAACACTAAACCTTAAAAAACCCTAAACCCTAAACACTAAACCCTAAACAACCCTAAACTTTTAACCCTAAACAATCTACCCTAAAAAACCCTAAAACTTAAACAATCCTAAACTCTAAACCCTAAAACCTTAACCTAAACCACCCTAAATCTTAAACAATCCTAAACCCTAAACCTTAAACCCTAAACACTAAACCCTAAACCCTAAACCTAACAATAACCATCACCCTAACCCTAACCCCTAACCCTTACCCTAACCCTAACCCTAACCGTAATCCTAACCCTAACCCTAACCCTAACCCTAACCCTAACCCTAACCCTAACCCTAAACCTAATCCTAACCCTAACCTTAACCCTAATCCTAACCCTAACCCTAACCCTAACCCTAACCCTAACCCTATCCCTAACCCTAACCCTTACCCTAACACTAACACTAACTTTAACCCTAACCCTAACCTTAACCCTCACCCTAACCCTCACCTTAACCCTAAACCTAACCCTAATACTAACCCTAACACCCTAAATCCTAAACCCTAAACCCCGAAAAACCCTAAACACTAATACCAAAAGCACCCTCAACCCTAAACTATAAACACTAAACGCTAAAAAACCCTAAACCCTAAACCCTAAACACTAAACCCTAAACAAGCCTAAACCCTAAAACCATTAACGCTATACCCTAAACAACCCTAAACCCTTAACCCTAAACATTATACCCTAAACCCTAAAACACTATACAACCTTAAACCCTAAACCTTAAAATATCCTAAATCATAAATCCTGAACAACCCTAAACACTAAATTATAAACAACCCTAAAAAACCCTAAACAACTCTAAACGCTAAAACCTAAACAACCCTAACCATTAAACAATCTTAAACGCTAAACCCTATACTCTAAACCTAAACCACCCTAAAACTTACACAATCCTAAACCCTAAACCTTAAACCATAAACCCTAAATTTTAAACAATAAATCTAAGAATAACCATAACCCTAACCCTAACCCTAAACCTAAACCTAACCCTAAACCCAACCCTAACCTTAACCCCATAACCCTAACCCTAACCTTAAGCCTAACATAACCCCATAACCTTAACTCTAACCCTGACTCTAACCCTAATGCTAACCCTAACCCTTACCCTAACCCTAACCTTAACCCCTTAACCTTGATCCCCCAAGGGCCCTAACATCGGCCCTACCATCGGCCCTAGCAACGGCCCTAGCAACGGCCCTAGCAACGGCCCTAGCAACGGCCCTAACAAGGGCCCTAACCACGGCCCTAGCAATGGCCCTAGCAACGGCCCTAGCAACGGCCCTAACAACGGCCCTAGCAACGGCCCTAGCAACGGCCCTAGCAACAGCCCTAGCAACGGCCCAAACAAGGGCCCTAACAACGGCCCTAGCAACGGCCCTAGCAACGGCCCTAGCAACGGCCCTAACAAGGGCCCTAGCAACGGCCCAAACAAGGGCCCTAACAACGGCCCAAACAAGGGCCCTAACAACGGCCCTAACAACGGCCCTAGCAACGGCCCTAGCAACGGCCCTAACAAGGGCCCTAGCAACGGACCTAACAAGGGCCGTAGCAACGGCCCTAGCAACAGCCCTAGCAACGGCCCTAGCAACGGCCCTAACAAGGGCCCTAGCAACGGCCCTAGCAACGGCCTTAGCAACGGCCCTAGCAAGGGCTCTAGCAACGGCCCTAACAACGGCCCTTGCAACGGCCCTAGCAAAGGCCCTAGCAACGGCCCTAGCAACGGCCCTAGCAACGGCCCTAACAAGGGCCCTAACCACGGCCCTATCAACGGCCCTAGCAACGGCCCTAGAAACGGCCCTAGAAACGGCCCTAACAAGGGCCCTAGCAACGGCCCTAACAAGGGCCCTAGCAACGGCCCTAAAAAGGGCCCTAGCAACGGCCCTAGAAACGGCCCTAACAAGGGCCCTAGAAACTGCCCTAACAAGGGCCCTAGCAACGGCCCTAACAAGGGCCCTAGCAACGGCCCTAACAAGGGCCCTAGCAACGGCCCTAAAAAGGGCCCTAGCAACGGCCCTAAAAAGGGCCCTAGCTTCGGCCCTAACAAGGGCCCTAGCAACGGCCCTAACAAGGGCCCTAGCAACGGACCTAACAACGGCCCTAGCAACGGCCCTAACAACGGCCCTAGCAACGGCCCTAGCAACGGCCCTAGCAACGGCCCTAACAACGGCCCTAGCAACGGCCCTAAAAAGGGCCCTAGCAACGGCCCTAGCAACGGCCCTAGAAACGGCCCTAACAAGGGCCCTAGCAACGGCCCTAACAAGGGCCCTAGCAACGGCCCTAACAAGGGCCCTAGCAACGGCCCTAGCAACGGCCCTAGCAACGGCCCTAACAAGGGCCCTAACAACGGCCCTAGCAACGGCCCTAGCAACGGCCCTAACAAGGGCCCTAGCAACGGCCCTAGCAATGGCCCTAGCAACGGACCTAACAACGGCCCTAGCAACGGCCCTAGAAACGGCCCTAGCAACGGCCCTAAAAAGGGCCCTAGCAACGGCCCTAACAACGGCCCTTGCAACGGCCCTAGCAACGGCCCTAGCAACAGCCCTAACAACGGCCCTAACAACGGCCCTAGCAACGGCCCTAGCAACGGCCCTAACAACGGCCCTAGCAACGGCCCTAGCAATGGCCCTAGCAACGGCCCTAACAACGGCCCTAACCACAGCCCTAGAAACGGGCCTAGCAACGGCCCTAGCAACGGCCCTAGCAACGGCCCTAGCAACGGCCCTAACAAAGGCCCTAGCAACGGCCCTAGCAACGGCCCAAACAACGGCCCTAACCACGGCCATAGCAACGGCCCTAGCAACGGCTTTAACAACGGCCCTAGCAACGGCCCTAACAACGGCCCTAGCAACGGCCCTAGCAACGGCCCTAGCAACGGCCTTACCAAAGGCCCTAGCAACGGCCCTTGCAACGGCCCTAACAAGGTCCCTAGCAACGGCCCTAGCAACGGCCCTAGCAACGGCCCTAGCAACGGCCCTAACAAGGGCCCTAGCAACGGCCCTAGCAACGGCCCTAGCAACGAACCTAACAACGGCCCTAGCAACGGCCCTAGAAACGGCCCTAGCAACGGCCCTAAAAAGGGCCCTAGAAACGGCCCTAACAACGGCCCTTGCAACGGCCCTAGCAACGGCCCTAGCAACAGCCCTAACAACGGCCCTAACAACGGCCCTAGCAACGGCCCTAGCAACGGCCCTAACAACGGCCCTAGCAACGGCCCTAGCAACGGCCCTAGCAACGGCCCTAACAACGGCCCTAACCACGGCCATAGCAACGGCCCTAGCAACGGCCCTAGCAACGGCCCTAGCAACGGACCTAACAACGGCCCTAACCACGGCCATAGCAACGGCCCTAGCAACGGCCCTAGCAATGGCCCTAGCAACGGACCTAACAACGGCCCTAACCACGGCCATAGCAACGGCCCTAGCAACAACTTTAACAACGGCCCTAGCAACGGCCCTAACAACGGCCCTAGCAACGGCCCTAGCAACGGCCCTAGCAACGGCCTTACCAAAGACCCTAGCAACGGCCCTTGCAACGGCCCTAACAAGGTCCCTAGCAACGGCCCTAGCAACGGCCCTAGCAACGGCCCTAACAAGGGCCCTAGCAACGGCCCTAGCAACGGCCCTAGCAACGAACCTAACAACGGCCCTAGCAACGGCCCTAGATACGGCCCTAGCAACGGCCCTAAAAAGGGCCCTAGCAACGGCCCTAACAACGGCCCTTGCAACGGCCCTAGCAACGGCCCTAGCAACAGCCCTAACAACGGCCCTAACAACGGCCCTAGCAACGGCCCTAGCAACGGCCCTAACAACGGCCCTAGCAACGGCCCTAGCAACGGCCCTAGCAACGGCCCTAACAACGGCCCTAACCACGGCCCTAGCAACGGCCCTAGCAACGGCCCTAGCAACGGCCCTAGCAACGGCCCTAGCAACGGCCCGAACAAAGGCCCTAGCAACGGCCCTAGCAACGGCCCAAACAACGGCCCTAACCACGGCCCTAGCAACGGCCCTAGCAACGGCCCTAACAACGTCCCTAGCAACGGCCCTAACAACGGCCTTTGAAACGGCCCTAGAAACGGCCCTAGCAACGGCCCTAACAAAGGCCCTAGCAACGGCCCTAGCAACGGCCCTAACAACGGCCCTAGCAACAGCCCTACCAACGGCCCTAACAACTGCCCTAACAACGGCCCTAGCAACGGCCCTAGAAACGGCCCTAACAATGGCCCTAACAACGGCCCTAGCAACGGCCCTAGCAACGGCCCTAGCAACGGCCCTAACAAGGGCCCTAGCAACGGCCCTAACAAGGGCCCTAGCATCGGCCCTAACAAGGGCCCTAGCAACGGCCCTAGCAACGACCCTAGCAACGGCCCTAACAACGGCCCTAGCAACGGCCCTACCAACGGCCCTAACAACGGCCCTAACAACGGCCCTAGCAAGGGCCCTAGCAACGGCCCTAACAAGGGCCTAGCAACGGCCCTAACATGGGCCCTAGCAACGGCCCTAACAAGGGCCCTAGCAACGGCCCTAACAAGGGCCCTAGCAACGGCCCTAGCAACGGCCCTAGCAACGGCCCTAGCAACGGCCCTAACAACGGCCTTTGAAATGGCCCTAGCAACGGCCCTAGCAACGGCCCTAACAAGGGCCCTAGCAACGGCCCTAGCAACGGCCCTAACAAGGGCCCTAGCAACGGACCTAGCAACGGCCCTAACAATGGCCCTAACAAAGGCCGTAACAACGGCCCTAGCAACGGCCCTAGCAACGGCCCTAGCAACGGCCCTACCAACGGCCCTACCAACGGCCCTAACAACGGCCCTAAAACGGCCCTAACAACGGCCCTAGCAATGGCCCTAGCAACGGCCCTAACAAGGGCCCTAGCAACGGCCCTAACAAGGGCCCTAGCAACGGCCCTAACAAGGGCCCTAGCAACGGCCCTAACAAGGGCCCTAGCAACGGCCCTAACAAGGGCCCTAGCAACGGCCCTAACAAGGGCCCTAGCAACGGCCCTAACAAGGGCCCTAGCAACGGCCCTAGCAACGGCCCTAGGAACGGCCCTAGCAATGGCCCTAGCCACGGCCCTAACAAGGGCCCTAGCAACGGCCCTAGCAACGGCCCTAGCAACGGCCCTAGCAACGGCCCTAACAAGGGCCCTAGCAACGGCCCTAACAACGGCCTTTGAAACGGCCCTAGCAACGGCCCTAGCAACGGCCCTAACAAGGGCCCTAGCAACGGCCTAAAAGAGGGCCCTAACAACGACCCTAACAACGGCCCTAGCAACGGCCCGAGCAACGGCCCTACCAACGGCCCTACCAACGGCCCTAACAACGAGCCTAGCAACGGCCCTAGCAACGGCCCTAACAAGGGCCCTAACAACGGCCCTAACAACGGCCCTAGCAACACCCTAGCAACGGCCCTAACAAGGGCCCTAGCAACGGCCCTAACAAGGGCCCTAGCAACGGCCCTAACAACGGCCTTTGAAACGGCCCTAGCAACGGCCCTAGCAACGGCCCTAGCAACGGCCCTAGCAACGGCCCTAACAACGGCCCTAGCAACGGCCCTAGCAACGGCCGTAGCAACGGCCCTAACAACGGCCCTAGCAACGGCCCTAACAACGGCCCTAACCACGGCCCTAGCAACGGCCCTAGCAACGGCCCTTGCAACGGCCCTAGCAACGGCCCTAGCAACGGCACTAACAAAGGCCCTAGCAACGGCCCTAGCAACGGCACAAACAACGGCCCTAACCACGGCCATAGCAACGGCCCTAGCAACGGCCCTACCAAAGGCCCTAGCAACGGCCCTTGCAACGGCCCTAGCAACGGCCCTAGCAACGGCCCTAACAAGGGCCCTAGCAACGGCCCTAGCAACGGCCCTAGCAACGGCCCTAGCAACGGCCCTTGCAACGGCCCTAACAAGGTCCCTAGCAACGACCCTAGCAACGGCCTTAGCAACAGCCCTAGCAACGGCCCTAACAAGGGCCCTAGCAACGGCCCTACCAAAGGCCCTAGCAACGGCCCTTGCAACGGCCCTAGAAACGGCCCTAGCAACGGCCCTAGCAACGGCCCTAGCAACGGCCCTAACAACGGCCCTAGCAACGGCCCTAGCAACGGCCCTAACAACGGCCCTAACCACGGCCCTAGCAACGGCCCTAGCAACGGCCCTTGCAACGGCCCTAGCAACGGCCCTAGCAACGGCACTAACAAAGGCCCTAGCAACGGCCCTAGCAACGGCCCAAACAACGGCCCTAACCACGGCCATAGCAACGGCCCTAGCAACGGCCCTACCAAAGGCCCTAGCAACGGCCCTTGCAACGGCCCTAGCAACGGCCCTAGCAACGGCCCTAACAAGGGCCCTAGCAACGGCCCTAGCAACGGCCCTAGCAACGGCCCTAGCAACGGCCCTTGCAACGGCCCTAACAAGGTCCCTAGCAACGACCCTAGCAACGGCCTTAGCAACAGCCCTAGCAACGGCCCTAACAAGGGCCCTAGCAACGGCCCTACCAAAGGCCCTAGCAACGGCCCTTGCAACGGCCCTAACAAGGGCCCTAGCAACGGCCCTAACAAGGGCCCTAGCAACGGCCCTAACAAGGGCCCTAGCAACGGCCCTAACAAGGGCCCTAGCAACGCCCCTAACAAGGGCCCTAGCAACGGCCCTAACTAGGGCCCTAGCAACGGCCCTAACAAGGGCCCTAGCAACGGCCCTAACAAGGGCCCTAGCAACGGCCCTAGCAACGGCCCTAGCAACGGCCCTAACAAGGGCCCTAGCAACGGCCCTAACAACGGCCTTTGAAACGGCCCTAGCAACGGCCCTAGCAACGGCCCTAGCAACAGCCCTAACAACGGCCCTAACAACGGCCCTAGCAACGGCCCTAGCAACGGCCCTAACAACGGCCCTAGCAACGGCCCTAGCAACGGCCCTAGCAACGGCCCTAACAACGGCCCTAACCACGGCCCTAGCAACGGCCCTAGCAACGGCCCTAGCAACGGCCCTAGCAACGGCCCTAGCAACGGCCCTAGCAACGGCCCTAACAAAGGCCCTAGCAACGGCCCTAGCAACGGCCGAAACAACGGCCCTAACCACGGTCATAGCAACGGCCCTAGCAATGGCCCTACCAAAGGCCCTAGCAACGGCCCTTGCAACGGCCCTAACAAGGTCCCTAGCAACGACCCTAGCAACGGCCTTAGCAACAGCCCTAGCAACGGCCCTAACAAGGGCCCTAGCAACGGCCCTAGCAACGGCCCTAGCAACGGCCCTAGCAACGGCCCTTGCAACGGCCCTAACAAGGTCCCTAGCAACGACCCTAGCAACGGCCTTAGCAACAGCCCTAGCAATGGCCCTAACAAGGGCCCTAGCAACGGCCCTACCAAAGGCCCTAGCAACGGCCCTTGCAACGGCCCTAGCAACGGCCCTAGAAACGGCCCTAACAAGGGCCCTAGAAACTGCCCTAACAAGGGCCCTAGCAACGGCCCTAACAAGGGCCCTAGCAACGGCCCTAACAAGGGCCCTAGCAACGGCCCTAAAAAGGGCCCTAGCAACGGCCCTAACAAGGGCCCTAGCAACGGCCCTAACAAGGGCCCTAGCAACGGACCTAACAACGGCCCTAGCAACGGCCCTAACAACGGCCCTAGCAACGGCCCTAGCAACGGCCCTAGCAACGGCCCTAACAACGGCCCTAGCAACGGCCCTAAAAAGGGCCCTAGCAACGGCCCTAGCAACGGCCCTAGAAACGGCCCTAACAAGGGCCCTAGCAACGGCCCTAACAAGGGCCCTAGCAACGGCCCTAACAAGGGCCCTAGCAACGGCCCTAGCAACGGCCCTAGCAACGGCCTTAACAAGGGCCCTAACAACGGCCCTAGCAACGGCCCTAGCAACGGCCCTAACAAGGGCCCTAGCAACGGCCCTAGCAATGGCCCTAGCAACGGACCTAACAACGGCCCTAGCAACGGCCCTAGAAACGGCCCTAGCAACGGCCCTAAAAAGGGCCCTAGCAACGGCCCTAACAACGGCCCTTGCAACGGCCCTAGCAACGGCCCTAGCAACAGCCCTAACAACGGCCCTAACAACGGCCCTAGCAACGGCCCTAGCAACGGCCCTAACAACGGCCCTAGCAACGGCCCTAGCAATGGCCCTAGCAACGGCCCTAACAACGGCCCTAACCACAGCCCTAGAAACGGCCTTAGCAACGGCCCTAGCAACGGCCCTAGCAACGGCCCTAGCAACGGCCCTAACAAAGGCCCTAGCAACGGCCCTAGCAACGGCCCAAACAACGGCCCTAACCACGGCCATCGCAACGGCCCTAGCAACGGCTTTAACAACGGCCCTAGCAACGGCCCTAACAAGGTCCCTAGCAACGGCCCTAGCAACGGCCCTAGCAACGGCCCTAGCAACGGCCCTAGCAACGGCCCTAACAAGGGCCCTAGCAACGGCCCTAGCAACGGCCCTAGCAACGAACCTAACAACGGCCCTAGCAACGGCCCTAGAAACGGCCCTAGCAACGGCCCTAAAAAGGGCCCTAGAAACGGCCCTAACAACGGCCCTTGCAACGGCCCTAGCAACGGCCCTAGCAACAGCCCTAACAACGGCCCTAACAACGGCCCTAGCAACGGCCCTAGCAACGGCCCTAACAACGGCCCTAGCAACGGCCCTAGCAACGGCCCTAGCAACGGCCCTAACAACGGCCCTAACCACGGCCATAGCAACGGCCCTAGCAACGGCCCTAGCAACGGCCCTAGCAACGGACCTAACAACGGCCCTAACCACGGCCATAGCAACGGCCCTAGCAACGGCCCTAGCAATGGCCCTAGCAACGGACCTAACAACGGCCCTAACCACGGCCATAGCAACGGCCCTAGCAACAACTTTAACAACGGCCCTAGCAACGGCCCTAACAACGGCCCTAGCAACGGCCCTAGCAACGGCCCTAGCAACGGCCTTACCAAAGACCCTAGCAACGGCCCTTGCAACGGCCCTAACAAGGTCCCTAGCAACGGCCCTAGCAACGGCCCTAGCAACGGCCCTAACAAGGGCCCTAGCAACGGCCCTAGCAACGGCCCTAGCAACGAACCTAACAACGGCCCTAGCAACGGCCCTAGATACGGCCCTAGCAACGGCCCTAAAAAGGGCCCTAGCAACGGCCCTAACAACGGCCCTTGCAACGGCCCTAGCAACGGCCCTAGCAACAGCCCTAACAACGGCCCTAACAACGGCCCTAGCAACGGCCCTAGCAACGGCCCTAACAACGGCCCTAGCAACGGCCCTAGCAACGGCCCTAGCAACGGCCCTAACAACGGCCCTAACCACGGCCCTAGCAACGGCCCTAGCAACGGCCCTAGCAACGGCCCTAGCAACGGCCCTAGCAACGGCCCGAACAAAGGCCCTAGCAACGGCCCTAGCAACGGCCCAAACAACGGCCCTAACCACGGCCCTAGCAACGGCCCTAGCAACGGCCCTAACAACGTCCCTAGCAACGGCCCTAACAACGGCCTTTGAAACGGCCCTAGAAACGGCCCTAGCAACGGCCCTAACAAAGGCCCTAACAACGGCCCTAGCAACGGCCCTAACAACGGCCCTAGCAACAGCCCTACCAACGGCCCTAACAACTGCCCTAACAACGGCCCTAGCAACGGCCCTAGAAACGGCCCTAACAAGGGCCCTAGCAACGGCCCTAACAAGGGCCCTAGCATCGGCCCTAACAAGGGCCCTAGCAACGGCCCTAGCAACGACCCTAGAAACGGCCCTAACAACGGCCCTAGCAACGGCCCTACCAACGGCCCTAACAACGGCCCTAACAACGGCCCTAGCAAGGGCCCTAGCAACGGCCCTAACAAGGGCCCTAGCAACGGTCCTAACATGGGCCCTAGCAACGGCCCTAACAAGGGCCCTAGCAACGGCCCTAACAAGGGCCCTAGCAACGGCCCTAGCAACGGCCCTAGCAACGGCCCTAGCAACGGCCCTAACAACGGCCTTTGAAATGGCCCGAGCAACGGCCCTAGCAACGGCCCTAACAAGGGCCCTAGCAACGGCCCTAGCAACGGCCCTAACAATGGCCCTAACAAAGGCCGTAACAACGGCCCTAGCAACGGCCCTAGCAACGGCCCTAGCAACGGCCCTACCAACGGCCCTACCAACGGCCCTAACAACGGCCCTAAAACGGCCCTAACAACGGCCCTAGCAATGGCCCTAGCAACGGCCCTAACAAGGGCCCTAGCAACGGCCCTAACAAGGGCCCTAGCAACGGCCCTAACAAGGGCCCTAGCAACGGCCCTAACAAGGGCCCTAGCAACGGCCCTAACAAGGGCCCTAGCAACGGCCCTAACAAGGGCCCTAGCAACGGCCCTAACAAGGGCCCTAGCAACGGCCCTAGCAACGGCCCTAGGAACGGCCCTAGCAATGGCCCTAGCCACGGCCCTAACAAGGGCCCTAGCAACGGCCCTAGCAACGGCCCTAGCAACGGCCCTAGCAACGGCCCTAACAAGGGCCCTAGCAACGGCCCTAACAACGGCCTTTGAAACGGCCCTAGCAACGGCCCTAGCAACGGCCCTAACAAGGGCCCTAGCAACGGCCTAAACAAGGGCCCTAACAACGACCCTAACAACGGCCCTAGCAACGGCCCGAGCAACGGCCCTACCAACGGCCCTACCAACGGCCCTAACAACGAGCCTAGCAACGGCCCTAGCAACGGCCCTAACAAGGGCCCTAACAACGGCCCTAACAACGGCCCTAGCAACACCCTAGCAACGGCCCTAACAAGGGCCCTAGCAACGGCCCTAACAAGGGCCCTAGCAACAGCCCTAACAACAGCCTTTGAAACGGCCCTAGCAACGGCCCTAGCAACGGCCCTAGCAACGGCCCTAGCAAGGGCCCTAACAACGGCCCTAGCAACGGCCCTAGCAACGGCCCTAGCAACGGCCCTAACAACGGCCCTAGCAACGGCCCTAACAACGGCCCTAACCACGGCCCTAGCAACGGCCCTTGCAACGGCCCTAGCAACGGCCCTAGCAACGGCACTAACAAAGGCCCTAGCAACGGCCCTAGCAACGGCCCAAACAACGGCCCTAACCACGGCCATAGCAACGGCCCTAGCAACGGCCCTACCAAAGGCCCTAGCAACGGCCCTTGCAACGGCCCTAACAAGGTCCCTAGCAACGACCCTAGCAACGGCCTTAGCAACTGCCCTAGCAACGGCCCTAACAAGGGCCCTAGCATCGGCCCTAGCAACGGCCCTAGCAACGGCCCTAGCAACGGCCCTAACAAGGGCCCTAGCAACGGCCCTAGCAACGGCCCTAGCAACGGCCCTAGCAACGGCCCTTGCAACGGCCCTAACAAGGTCCCTAGCAACGACCCTAGCAACGGCCTTAGCAACAGCCCTAGCAACGGCCCTAACAAGGGCCCTAGCAACGGCCCTACCAAAGGCCCTAGCAACGGCCCTTGCAACGGCCCTAGCAACGGCCCTAGCAACGGCCCTAGCAACGGCCCTAGCAACGGCCCTAGCAACGGCCTTAACAACGGCCCTAGCAACGGCCCTAACAAGGGCCCTAGCAACGGCCCTAACAAGGGCCCTAGCAACGGCCCTAACAAGGGCCCTAGCAACGGCCTTAACATGGGCCCTAGCAACGGCCCTAACAAGGGCCCTAGCAACGGCCCTAACAAGGGCCCTAGCAACGGCCCTAGCAACGGCCCTAACAACGGCCCTAACAACGGCCCTAGCAACGGCCCTACCAACGGCCCTAACAACTGCCCTAACAACGGCCCTAGCAACGGCCCTAGCAACGTCCCTAACAATGGCCCTAACAACGGCCGTAACAACGGCCCTAGCAACGGCCCTAACAACGGCCCTAACAAGGGCCCTAGTAACGGCCCTAACAAGGGCCCTAGCAACGGCCCTAACAAGGGCCCTAGCAACGGCCCTAGCAACGACCCTAGCAACGGCCCTAACAACGGCCCTAGCAACGGCCCTACCAACGGCCCTAACAACGGCCCTAACAACGGCCCTAGCAACGGCCCTAGTAACGGCCCTACCAACGGCCCTACCAACGGCCCTAACAACGGCCATAGCAACGGCCCTAACAACGGCCCTAGCAATGGCCCTAGCAACGGCCCTAACAAGGGCCCTAGCAACGGCCCTAACAAGGGCCCTAGCAACGGCCCTAACAAGGGCCCTAGCAACGGCCCTAACAAGGGCCCTAGCAACGGCCCTAACTAGGGCCCTAGCAACGGCCCTAACAAGGGCCCTAGCAACGGCCCTAACAAGGGCCCTAGCAACGGCCCTAGCAACGGCCATAGGAACGGCCCTAGCAATGGCCCTAGGCACGGCCCTAACAAGGGCCCTAGCAACGGCCCTAGCAACGGCCCTAACAACGGCCCTAGCAACTGCCCTAGCAACGGCCCTAGCAACGGCCCTAGCAACGGCCCTAACAAGGGCCCTAGCAACGGCCCTAACAACGGCCCTTGAAACGGCCCTAGGTAAAACCCTAGCAACGGCCCTAGCAACGGCCCTAGCAACGGCCCTAACAAGGGCCCTAGCAACGGCCCTAACAACGGCCTTTGAAAAGGCCCTAGCAACGGCCCTAGCAACGGCCCTAGCAGCAGCCCTAACAACGGCCCTAACAACGGCCCTAGCAACGGCCCTAGCAACGGCCCTAACAACGGCCCTAGCAACGGCCCTAGCAACGGCCCTAGCAACGGCCCTAACAACGGCCCTAACCACGGCCCTAGCAACGGCCCTAGCAACGGCCCTAGCAACGGCCCTAGCAACGGCCCTAGCAACGGCCCTAACAAAGGCCCTAGCAACGGCCCTAGCAACGGCCGAAACAACGGCCCTAACAACGGTCATAGCAACGGCCCTAGCAATGGCCCTACCAAAGGCCCTAGCAACGGCCCTTGCAACGGCCCTAACAAGGTCCCTAGCAACGACCCTAGCAACGGCCTTAGCAACAGCCCTAGCAACGGCCCTAACAAGGGCCCTAGCAACGGCCCTAGCACCGGCCCTAGCAACGGCCCTAACAAGGGCCCTAGCAACGGCCCTAGCAACGGCCCTAGCAACAACCCTAGCAACGGCCCTTGCAACGGCCCTAACAAGGTCCCTAGCAACGACCCTAGCAACGGCCTTAGCAACAGCCCTAGCAATGGCCCTAACAAGGGCCCTAGCAACGGCCCTACCAAAGGCCCTAGCAACGGCCCTTGCAACGGCCCTAGCAACGGCCCTAGCAACGGCCGTAGCAACGGCCCTAGCAACGGCCCTAACAAGGGCCCTAGCAACGGCCCTAACAACGGCCCTAGCAACGGCCCTAGCAACGGCCCTAACAACGGCCCTAGCAACGCCCCTAACAAGGGCCCTAGCAACGGCCCTAACAACGGCCCTTGAAACGGCCCTAGGAACAACCCTAGCAACGGCCCTAGCAATGGCCCTAGCAACGGCCCTAACAACGGCCCTAGCAACGGCCCTAACAAGGGCCCTAGCAACGGCCCTAACAACGGCCTTTGAAACGGCCCTAGCAACGGCCCTAGCAACGGCCCTAACAAGGGCCCTAGCAACGGCCCTAGCAACGGCCCTAACAACGGCCATAGCAACGGCCCTACCAACGGACCTAACAAGGGCCCTAACAACGGCCGTAACAACGGCCCTAGCCACGGCCCTAGCAACGTCCCTAACAAGGGCCCTAGCAACGGCCCTAACAAGGGCCCTAGCAACGGCCCTAACAAGGGCCCTAGCAACGGCCCTAGCAACGACCCTAGCAACGGCCCTAACAACGGCCCTAGCAACGGCCCTACCAACGGCCCTAACAACGGCCCTAAAAACGGCCCTAGCAACGGCCCTAAAAACGGCCCTAACAACGGCCCTAACAACGGCCCTAGCAATGGCCCTAGCAACGGCCCTAGCAACGGCCCTAACAACGGCCCTAGCAATGGCCCTAGCAACGGCCCTAACAAGGGCCCTAGCAACGACCCTAGCAACGGCCTTAGCAACGGCCCTAACAAGGGCCCTAGCAACGGCCCTAACAACGGCCCTTGAAACGGCCCTAGGAACAACCCTAGCAACGGCCCTAGCAACGGCCCTAGCAACGGCCCTAACAACGGCCCTAGCTACGGCCCTAACAAGGGCCCTAGCAACGGCCCTAACAACGGTCTTTGAAACGGCCCTAGCAACGGCCCTAGCAACGGCCCTAACAAGGGCCCTAGCAACGGCCCTAGCAACGGCCCTAACAACGGCCCTAGCAACGGCCCTACCAACGGCCCTAACAACGGCCCTAACAACGGCCCTAGCAACGGCCCTAGCAACGGCCCTAACAAGGGCCCTAACAACGGCCGTAACAACGGCCCTAGCAACGGCCCTAGCAACGGCCCTAACAAGGGCCCTAGCAACGGCCCTAACAAGGGCCCTAGCAACGGCCCTAACAAGGGCCCTAGCAACGGCCCTAATCAGGGCCCTAGCAACGGCCCTAACCAGGGCCCTAGCAACGGCCCTAGCAACGGCCCTAAAAAAGGCCCTAGCTACGGCCCTAGCAACGGCCCTAACAAGGGCCCTAGCAACGGCCCTAACAACGGCCCTAGCAACGGCCCTAGCAATGGCCCTAGCCACGGCCCTAACAACGGCCCTAGCAACGGCCCTAACAACGGCCCTAGCAACGGCCCTAGCAACGGCCCTAGCAACGGCCCTAACAAGGGCCCTAGCAACGGCCCTAACAACGGCCTTTAAAACGGCCCTAGCAACGGCCCTAGCAACGGCCCTAACAAGGGCCCTAGCAACGGCCCAAACAAGGGCCCTAACAACGACCCTAACAACGGCCCTAGCAACGGCCCTAGCAACAGCCCTAACAAGGGCCCTAGCAACGGCCCTAGCAACGGCCCTAACAACGGCCCTAGCAAAGGCCCTACCAACGACCCTACCAACGGCCCTAACAACGAGCCTAGCAACGGCCCTAGCAACGGCCCTAGCAACGGCCCTAACAACGGCCCTAGCAACGGCCCTAGCAACGGCCCTAGCAACGGCCCTACCAAAGGCCCTAGCAACGGCCCTTGCAACGGCCCTAACAAGGTCCCTAGCAACGACCCTAGCAACGGCCTTAGCAACGGCCCTAACAAGGGACCTAGCAACGGCCCTAACAACGGCCCTTGAAACGGCCCTAGGAACAACCCTAGCAACGGCCCTATCAACGGCCCTAGCAACGGCCCTAACAACGGTCTTTGAAACGGCCCTAGCAACGGCCCTAGCAACGGCCCTAACAAGGGCCCTAGCAACGGTCCTAGCAACGGCCCTAACAACGGCCCTAGCAACGGCCCTACCAACGGCCCTAACAACGGCCCTAACAACGGCCCTAGCAACGGCCCTAGCAACGGCCCTAACAAGGGCCATACCAACGGCCCTAACAAGGGCCCTAGCAACGGCCCTAACAAGGGCCCTAGCAACGGCCCTAACAAGGGCCCTAGCAACGGCCCTAGCAACGGCCCTAGCAACGGCCCTAGCAACGGCCCTAGCAACGGCCCTAACAACGGCCCTAACAACGGCCCTAACAACGGCCCTAGCAACGGCCCTAGCAACGGCCCTACCAACGGCCCTACCAACGGCCCTAACAACGGCCCTAGCAACGGCCCTAGCAACGGCCCTAACAACGGCCCTAGGAATGGCCCTAGCGACGGCCCTAACAAGGGCCCTAGCGACGGCCCTAACAAGGGCCCTAGCGACGGCCCTAACAAGGGCCCTAGCGACGGCCCTAATCAGGGCCCTAGCAACGGCCCTAACCAGGGCCCTAGCAACGGCCCTAGCAATGGCCCTAGGAAAAACCCTAGCAACGGCCCTAGCAACGGCCCTAGCAACGGCCCTAGCAACGGCCCTAGCAACGGCCCTAACAACGGCCCTAGCAACGGCCCTAGCAACGGCCCTAGCAACGGCCCTAACAACGGCCCTAGCAACGGCCCTAGCAACGGCCCTAGCAACGGCCCTACCAAAGGCCCTAGCAACGGCCCTTGCAACGGCCCTAACAAGGTCCCTAGCAACGACCCTAGCAACGGCCTTAGCAACGGCCCTAAAAAGGGCCCTAGCAACGGCCCTAACAACGGCCCTTGAAACGGCCCTAGGAAAAACCCTAGCAACGGCCCTAGCAACGGCCCTAGCAACGGCCCTAACAACGGCCCTAGCAACGGCCCTAACAAGGGCCCTAGCAACGGCCCTAACAACGGCCTTTGAAACGGCCCTAGCAACGGCCCTAGCAACGGCCCTAACAAGGGCCCTAGCAACGGCCCTAGCAACGGCCCTAACAACGGCCCTAGCAACGGCCCTACCAACGGCCCTAACAACGGCCCTAACAACGGCCCTAGCAACGGCCCTAACAAGGGCCCTAACAACGGCCGTAACAACGGCCCTAGCAACGGCCCTAGCAACGGCCCTAACAAGGGCCCTAGCAACGGCCCTAACAAGGGCCCTAGCAACGGCCCTAACAAGGGCCCTAGCAACGGCCCTAGCAACGGCCCTAGCAACGGCCCTAGCAACGGCCCTACCAACGGCCCTAACAACGGCCCTAACAACGGCCCTAGCAACGGACCTAAACGGCCCTACCAACGGCCCTACCAACGGCCCTACCAACGGCCCTAGCAACGGCCCTAGCAACGGCCCTAACAACGGCCCTAGGAATGGCCCTAGCGACGGCCCTAACAAGGGCCCTAGCAACGGCCCTAACAAGGGCCCTAGCAACGGCCCTAACAAGGGCCCTAGCAACGGCCCTAACAACGGCCCTTGAAACGGCCCTAGGAACAACCCTAGCAACGGCTCTAGCAACGGCCCTAGCAACGGCCCTAACAACGGCCCTAGCAACGGCCCTAACAAGGGCCCTAGCAACGGCCCTAACAACGGCCTTTGAAACGGCCCTAGCAACGGCCCTAGCAACGGCCCTAACAAGGGCCCTAGCAACGGCCCTAGCAACGACCCTAGCAACGGCCCTAACAACGGCCCTAGCAACGGCCCTAGCAACGACCCTAGCAACGGCCCTAACAACGGCCCTAGCAACGGCCCTACCAACGGCCCTAACAACAGCCCTAACAACGGCCCTAGCAACGGCCCTAACAACGGCCCTAGCAACGGCCTAACAACGGCCCTAGCAACGGCCCTAGCAACGGCCCTAACAAGGGCCCTAGCAACGGCCCTAACAAGGGCCCTAGCAACGGCCCTAACAAGGGCCCTAGCAACGGCCCTAGCAACGGCCCTAGAAACGGCCCTAGCTACGGCCCTAGCAACGGCCCAAACAAGGGCCCTAGCAACGGCCCTAACAAGGGCCATAGCAACGGCCCTAGCAACGGCCCTAGCAACGGCCCTAGCTTCGTCCCTAGCAACGGCCCTAGCAACGGCCCTAGCAACGGCCCTAGCAACGGCCCTAGCAACGGCCCTAGCAACGGCCCTAGCAATGGCCCTAGCCACGGCCCTAACAAGGGCCCTAGCAACGGCCCTAGCAACGGCCCTAACAACGGAACTAGCAACGGCCCTAGCAACGGCCCTAGCAACGGCCCTAGCAACGGCCCTAACAAGGGACCTAGCAATGGCCCTAACAACGGCCCTTGAAACGGCCCTAGGAAAAACCCTAGCAACGGCCCTAGCAACGGCCCTACAACGGCCCTAACAACGGCCCTAACAACGGCCCTAACAACGGCCTTTGAAACGGCCGTAGCAACGGCCCTAGCAACGGCCATAGCAACGGCCCTAGCAACGGCCCTAGCAACGGCCCTAGCAACGGCCCTAACAAGGGCCCTAGCAACGGCCCTAACAACGGCCTTTGAAACGGCCCTAGCAACGGCCCTAGCAACGGCCCTAACAAGGGCCCTAGCAACGGCCCAAACAAGGGCCCTAACAACGACCCTAACAACGGCCCTAGCAACGGCCCTAGCAACAGCCCTAACAAGGGCCCTAGCAACGGCCCTAGCAATGGCCCTAACAACGGCCCTATCAACGGCCCTACCAACGGCCCTACCAACGGCCCTAACAACGAGCCTAGCAACGGCCCTAGCAACGGCCCTAGCAACGGCCCTAACAACGGCCCTAGCAACGGCCCTAGCAACGGCCCTAGCAACGGCCCTACCAAAGGCCCTAGCAACGGCCCTTGCAACGGCCCTAACAAGGTCCCTAGCAACGACCCTAGCAACGGCCTTAGCAACGGCCCTAACAAGGGCCCTAGTAACGGCCCTAACAACGGCCCTTGAAACGGCCCTAGGAACAACCCTAGCAACGGCCCTAGCAACGGCCCTAGCAACGGCCCTAACAACGGCCCTAGCAACGGCCCTAACAAGGGCCCTAGCAACGGCCCTAACAACGGCCTTTGAAACGGCCCTAGCAACGACCCTAGCAACGGCCCTAACAAGGGCCCTAGCAACGGCCCTAGCAACGGCCCTAGCAACGGCCCTAGCAACGGCCCTACCAACGGCCCTAACAACGGCCCTAACAACGGCCCTAACAACGGACCTAGCAACGGCCCTAGCAACGGCCCTAACAAGGGCCCTAACAATGGCCGTAACAACGGCCCTAGCAACGGCCCTAGCAACGGCCCTAACAAGGGCCCTAGCAACGGCCCTAGCAACGGCCCTAGCAACGGCCCTAGCAACGGCCCTAGCAACGGCCCTACCAACGGCCCTACCAACGGCCCTAGCAACGGCCCTAGCAACGGCCCTAGCAACGGCCCTAGCAACGGCCCTACCAACGGCCCTACCAACGGCCCTAGCAACGGCCCTAGCAACGGCCCTAGCAACGGCCCTAACAATGGCCCTAGGAACGGCCCTAGCGATGGCCCTAACAAGGGCCCTAGCAACGGCCCTAACAAGGGCCCTAGCAACGGCCCTAACAAGGGCCCTAGCAACGGCCCTAACAAGGGCCCTAGCAACGGCCCTAACTAGGGCCCTAGCAACGGCCCTAACAAGGGCCCTAGCAACGGCCCTAACAAGGGCCCTAGCAACGGCCCTAGCAACGGCCATATAACGGCCCTAGCAATGGCCCTAGGCACGGCCCTAACAAGGGCCCTAGCAACGGCCCTAGCAACGGCCCTAACAACGGCCCTAGCAACTGCCCTAGCAACGGCCCTAGCAACGGCCCTAGCAACGGCCCTAACAAGGGCCCTAGCAACGGCCCTAACAACGGCCCTTGAAACGGCCCTAGGTAAAACCCTAGCAACGGCCCTAGCAACGGCCCTAGCAACGGCCCTAACAAGGGCCCTAGCAACGGCCCTAACAACGGCCTTTGAAACGGCCCTAGCAACGGCCCTAGCAACGGCCCTAGCAGCAGCCCTAACAACGGCCCTAACAACGGCCCTAGCAACGGCCCTAGCAACGGCCCTAACAACGGCCCTAGCAACGGCCCTAGCAACGGCCCTAGCAACGGCCCTAACAACGGCCCTAACCACGGCCCTAGCAACGGCCCTAGCAACGGCCCTAGCAACGGCCCTAGCAACGGCCCTAGCAACGGCCCTAACAAAGGCCCTAGCAACGGCCCTAGCAACGGCCGAAACAACGGCCCTAACAACGGTCATAGCAACGGCCCTAGCAATGGCCCTACCAAAGGCCCTAGCAACGGCCCTTGCAACGGCCCTAACAAGGTCCCTAGCAACGACCCTAGCAACGGCCTTAGCAACAGCCCTAGCAACGGCCCTAACAAGGGCCCTAGCAACGGCCCTAGCACCGGCCCTAGCAACGGCCCTAACAAGGGCCCTAGCAACGGCCCTAGCAACGGCCCTAGCAACAACCCTAGCAACGGTCCTTGCAACGGCCCTAACAAGGTCCCTAGCAACGACCCTAGCAACGGCCTTAGCAACAGCCCTAGCAATGGCCCTAACAAGGGCCCTAGCAACGGCCCTACCAAAGGCCCTAGCAACGGCCCTTGCAACGGCCCTAGCAACGGCCCTAGCAACGGCCGTAGCAACGGCCCTAGCAACGGCCCTAACAAGGGCCCTAGCAACGGCCCTAACAACGGCCCTAGCAACGGCCCTAGCAACGGCCCTAACAACGGCCCTAGCAACGCCCCTAACAAGGGCCCTAGCAACGGCCCTAACAACGGCCCTTGAAACGGCCCTAGGAACAACCCTAGCAACGGCCCTAGCAATGGCCCTAGCAACGGCCCTAACAACGGCCCTAGCAAAGGCCCTAACAAGGGCCCTAGCAACGGCCCTAACAACGGCCTTTGAAACGGCCCTAGCAACGGCCCTAGCAACGGCCCTAACAAGGGCCCTAGCAACGGCCCTAGCAACGGCCCTAACAACGGCCATAGCAACGGCCCTACCAACGGACCTAACAAGGGCCCTAACAACGGCCGTAACAACGGCCCTAGCCACGGCCCTAGCAACGTCCCTAACAAGGGCCCTAGCAACGGCCCTAACAAGGGCCCTAGCAACGGCCCTAACAAGGGCCCTAGCAACGGCCCTAGCAACGACCCTAGCAACGGCCCTAACAACGGCCCTAGCAACGGCCCTACCAACGGCCCTACCAACGGCCCTAAAAACGGCCCTAGCAACGGCCCTAAAAACGGCCCTAACAACGGCCCTAACAACGGCCCTAGCAATGGCCCTAGCAACGGCCCTAGCAACGGCCCTAACAACGGCCCTAGCAATGGCCCTAGCAACGGCCCTAACAAGGGCCCTAGCAACGACCCTAGCAACGGCCTTAGCAACGGCCCTAACAAGGGCCCTAGCAACGGCCCTAACAACGGCCCTTGAAACGGCCCTAGGAACAACCCTAGCAACGGCCCTAGCAACGGCCCTAGCAACGGCCCTAACAACGGCCCTAGCTACGGCCCTAACAAGGGCCCTAGCAACGGCCCTAACAACGGTCTTTGAAACGGCCCTAGCAACGGCCCTAGCAACGGCCCTAACAAGGGCCCTAGCAACGGCCCTAGCAACGGCCCTAACAACGGCCCTAGCAACGGCCCTACCAACGGCCCTAACAACGGCCCTAACAACGGCCCTAGCAACGGCCCTAGCAACGGCCCTAACAAGGGCCCTAACAACGGCCGTAACAACGGCCCTAGCAACGGCCCTAGCAACGGCCCTAACAAGGGCCCTAGCAACGGCCCTAACAAGGGCCCTAGCAACGGCCCTAACAAGGGCCCTAGCAACGGCCCTAGCAACGGCCCTAGCAACGGCCCTAGCAACGGCCCTAGCAACGGCCCTAACAACGGCCCTAACAACGGCCCTAACAACGGCCCTAGAAACGGCCCTAGCAACGGCCCTAACAACGGCCCTAGGAATGGCCCTAGCGACGGCCCTAACAAGGGCCCTAGCAACGGCCCTAACAAGGACCCTAGCAACGGCCCTAATCAGGGCCCTAGCAACGGCCCTAACCAGGGCCCTAGCAACGGCCCTAGCAACGGCCCTAAAAAAGGCCCTAGCTACGGCCCTAGCAACGGCCCTAACAAGGGCCCTAGCAACGGCCCTAACAACGGCCCTAGCAACGGCCCTAGCAATGGCCCTAGCCACGGCCCTAACAACGGCCCTAGCAACGGCCCTAACAACGGCCCTAGCAACGGCCCTAGCAACGGCCCTAGCAACGGCCCTAGCAACGGCCCTAACAAGGGCCCTAGCAACGGCCCTAACAACGGCCTTTAAAACGGCCCTAGCAACGGCCCTAGCAACGGCCCTAACAAGGGCCCTAGCAACGGCCCAAACAAGGGCCCTAACAACGACCCTAACAACGGCCCTAGCAACGGCCCTAGCAACAGCCCTAACAAGGGCCCTAGCAACGGCCCTAGCAACGGCCCTAACAACGGCCCTAGCAAAGGCCCTACCAACGACCCTACCAACGGCCCTAACAACGAGCCTAGCAACGGCCCTAGCAACGGCCCTAGCAACGGCCCTAACAACGGCCCTAGCAACGGCCCTAGCAACGGCCCTAGCAACGGCCCTACCAAAGGCCCTAGCAACGGCCCTTGCAACGGCCCTAACAAGGTCCCTAGCAACGACCCTAGCAACGGCCTTAGCAACGGCCCTAACAAGGGACCTAGCAACGGCCCTAACAACGGCCCTTGAAACGGCCCTAGGAACAACCCTAGCAACGGCCCTATCAACGGCCCTAGCAACGGCCCTAACAACGGTCTTTGAAACGGCCCTAGCAACGGTCCTAGCAACGGCCCTAACAACGGCCCTAGCAACGGCCCTACCAACGGCCCTAACAACGGCCCTAACAACGGCCCTAGCAACGGCCCTAGCAACGGCCCTAACAAGGGCCATACCAACGGCCCTAACAAGGGCCCTAGCAACGGCCCTAACAAGGGCCCTAGCAACGGCCCTAACAAGGGCCCTAGCAACGGCCCTAGCAACGGCCCTAGCAACGGCCCTAGCAACGGCCCTAGCAACGGCCCTAACAACGGCCCTAACAACGGCCCTAACAACGGCCCTAGCAACGGCCCTAGCAACGGCCCTACCAACGGCCCTACCAACGGCCCTAACAACGGCCCTAGCAACGGCCCTAGCAACGGCCCTAACAACGGCCCTAGGAATGGCCCTAGCGACGGCCCTAACAAGGGCCCTAGCGACGGCCCTAACAAGGGCCCTAGCGACGGCCCTAACAAGGGCCCTAGCGACGGCCCTAATCAGGGCCCTAGCAACGGCCCTAACCAGGGCCCTAGCAACGGCCCTAGCAATGGCCCTAGGAAAAACCCTAGCAACGGCCCGAGCAACGGCCCTAGCAACGGCCCTAGCAACGGCCCTAGCAACGGCCCTAACAACGGCCCTAGCAACGGCCCTAGCAACGGCCCTAGCAACGGCCCTAACAACGGCCCTAGCAACGGCCCTAGCAACGGCCCTAGCAACGGCCCTACCAAAGGCCCTAGCAACGGCCCTTGCAACGGCCCTAACAAGGTCCCTAGCAACGACCCTAGCAACGGCCTTAGCAACGGCCCTAAAAAGGGCCCTAGCAACGGCCCTAACAACGGCCCTAACAACGGCCCTAGCAACGGCCCTAACAAGGGCCCTAGCAACGGCCCTAACAACGGCCTTTGAAACGGCCCTAGCAACGGCCCTAGCAACGGCCCTAACAAGGGCCCTAGCAACGGCCCTAGCAACGGCCCTAACAACGGCCCTAGCAACGGCCCTACCAACGGCCCTAACAACGGCCCTAACAACGGCCCTAGCAACGGCCCTAACAAGGGCCCTAACAACGGCCGTAACAACGGCCCTAGCAACGGCCCTAGCAACGGCCCTAACAAGGGCCCTAGCAACGGCCCTAACAAGGGCCCTAGCAACGGCCCTAACAAGGGCCCTAGCAACGGCCCTAGCAACGGCCCTAGCAACGGCCCTAGCAACGGCCCTAGCAACGGCCCTACCAACGGCCCTAACAACGGCCCTAACAACGGCCCTAGCAACGGACCTAAACGGCCCTACCAACGGCCCTACCAACGGCCCTACCAACGGCCCTAGCAACGGCCCTAGCAACGGCCCTAACAACGGCCCTAGGAATGGCCCTAGCGACGGCCCTAACAAGGGCCCTAGCAACGGCCCTAACAAGGGCCCTAGCAACGGCCCTAACAAGGGCCCTAGCAACGGCCCTAACAACGGCCCTTGAAACGGCCCTAGGAACAACCCTAGCAACGGCTCTAGCAACGGCCCTAGCAACGGCCCTAACAACGGCCCTAGCAACGGCCCTAACAAGGGCCCTAGCAACGGCCCTAACAACGGCCTTTGAAACGGCCCTAGCAACGGCCCTAGCAACGGCCCTAACAAGGGCCCTAGCAACGGCCCTAGCAACGACCCTAGCAACGGCCCTAACAACGGCCCTAGCAACGGCCCTAGCAACGACCCTAGCAACGGCCCTAACAACGGCCCTAGCAACGGCCCTACCAACGGCCCTAACAACAGCCCTAACAACGGCCCTAGCAACGGCCCTAACAACGGCCCTAGCAACGGCCCTAGCAACGGCCCTAGCAACGGCCCTAACAAGGGCCCTAGCAACGGCCCTAACAAGGGCCCTAGCAACGGCCCTAACAAGGGCCCTAGCAACGGCCCTAGCAACGGCCCTAGAAACGGCCCTAGCTACGGCCCTAGCAACGGCCCAAACAAGGGCCCTAGCAACGGCCCTAACAAGGGCCATAGCAACGGCCCTAGCAACGGCCCTAGCAACGGCCCTAGCTTCGTCCCTAGCAACGGCCCTAGCAACGGCCCTAGCAACGGCCCTAGCAACGGCCCTAGCAACGGCCCTAGCAATGGCCCTAGCCACGGCCCTAACAAGGGCCCTAGCAACGGCCCTAGCAACGGCCCTAACAACGGAACTAGCAACGGCCCTAGCAACGGCCCTAGCAACGGCCCTAGCAACGGCCCTAACAAGGGACCTAGCAATGGCCCTAACAACGGCCCTTGAAACGGCCCTAGGAAAAACCCTAGCAACGGCCCTAGCAACGGCCCTACAACGGCCCTAACAACGGCCCTAACAACGGCCCTAACAACGGCCTTTGAAACGGCCGTAGCAACGGCCCTAGCAACGGCCATAGCAACGGCCCTAGCAACGGCCCTAGCAACGGCCCTAGCAACGGCCCTAACAAGGGCCCTAGCAACGGCCCTAACAACGGCCTTTGAAACGGCCCTAGCAACGGCCCTAGCAACGGCCCTAACAAGGGCCCTAGCAACGGCCCAAACAAGGGCCCTAACAACGACCCTAACAACGGCCCTAGCAACGGCCCTAGCAACAGCCCTAACAAGGGCCCTAGCAACGGCCCTAGCAATGGCCCTAACAACGGCCCTATCAACGGCCCTACCAACGGCCCTACCAACGGCCCTAACAACGAGCCTAGCAACGGCCCTAGCAACGGCCCTAGCAACGGCCCTAACAACGGCCCTAGCAACGGCCCTAGCAACGGCCCTAGCAACGGCCCTACCAAAGGCCCTAGCAACGGCCCTTGCAACGGCCCTAACAAGGTCCCTAGCAACGACCCTAGCAACGGCCTTAGCAACGGCCCTAACAAGGGCCCTAGTAACGGCCCTAACAACGGCCCTTGAAACGGCCCTAGGAACAACCCTAGCAACGGCCCTAGCAACGGCCCTAGCAACGGCCCTAACAACGGCCCTAGCAACGGCCCTAACAAGGGCCCTAGCAACGGCCCTAACAACGGCCTTTGAAACGGCCCTAGCAACGACCCTAGCAACGGCCCTAACAAGGGCCCTAGCAACGGCCCTAGCAACGGCCCTAGCAACGGCCCTAGCAACGGCCCTACCAACGGCCCTAACAACGGCCCTAACAACGGCCCTAACAACGGCCCTAGCAACGGCCCTAGCAACGGCCCTAACAAGGGCCCTAACAATGGCCGTAACAACGGCCCTAGCAACGGCCCTAGCAACGGCCCTAACAAGGGCCCTAGCAACGGCCCTAGCAACGGCCCTAGCAACGGCCCTAGCAACGGCCCTAGCAACGGCCCTACCAACGGCCCTACCAACGGCCCTAGCAACGGCCCTACCAACGGCCCTACCAACGGCCCTAGCAACGGCCCTAGCAACGGCCCTAGCAACGGCCCTAACAATGCCCCTAGGAACGGCCCTAGCGATGGCCCTAACAAGGGCCCTAGCGAAGGCCCTAACAAGGGCCCTAGCGACGGCCCTAACAAGGGCCCTAGTGACGGCCCTAACCAGGGCCCTAGCAACGGCCCTAACCAGGGCCCTAGCAACGGCCCTAGCAACGGCCCTAGAAACGGCCCTAGCTACGGCCCTAGCAACGGCCCTAACAAGGGCCCTAGCAACGGCCTAAACAAGGGCCCTAGCAACGGCCCTAACAAGGGCCATAGCAACGGCCCTAGCAACGGCCCTAGCAACGGCCCTAGCAATGGCCCTAGCCACGGCCCTAACAAGGGCCCTAGCAACGGCCCTAGCAACGGCCCTAACAACGGCCCTAGCAACGGCCCTAGCAACGGCCCTAGCAACGGCCCTAGCAACGGCCGTAACAACGGCCCTTGAAACGGCCCTAGGAAAAACCCTAGCAACGGCCCTAGCAACGGCCCTAGCAACGGCCCTAACAAGGGCCCTAGCAACGGCCCTAACAAGGGCCCTAGCAACGGCCCTAGCAACGGCCCTAGAAACGGCTCTAGCTACGGTCCTAGCAACGGCCCTAACACGGGCCCTATCAACGGCCCTAACAAGGGCCCTAGCAACGGCCCAAACAAGGGCCCTAGCAATGGCCCTAACAAGGGCCCTAGCAACGGCCCTAGCAACGGCCCTAGCAACGGCCCTAGCAATGGCCCTAGCAACGGCCCTAGCAACGGCCCTAGCAATGGCCCTAGCCACGGCCCTAACAAGGGCCCTAGCAACGGCCCTAGCAACGGCCCTAACAACGGCCCTAGCAACGGCCCTAGCAACGGCCCTAGCAACGGCCCTAACAAGGGCCCTAGCAACGGCCCTAACAACGGCCCTTGAAACGGCCCTAGGAAAAACCCTAGCAACGGCCCTAGCAACGGCCCTAACAACGGCCTTTGAAACGGCCCTAACAAGGGCCCTAGCAACGGCCCTAACAAGGGCCCTAGCAACGGCCCTAACAAGGGCCCTAGCATCGGCCCTAGCAACGGCCCTAGCAACGGCCATAGCAACGGTCCTAGCAACGGCCCTAGCAACGGCCCTAACAAGGGTCCTAACAACGGCCGTAACAACGGCCCTAGCAACGGCCCTAGCAACGGCCCTAACAAGGGCCCTAGCAACGGCCCTAACAAGGGCCCTAGCAACGGCCCTAACAAGGGCCCTAGCAACGGCCCTAACAAGGGCCCTAGCATCGGCCCTAGCAACGGCCCTAGCTACGGCCCTAGCAACGGCCCTAGCAACTGCCATAGCAACGGCCCTAGCAACGGCCCTAGCCACGGCCCTAGCAACGGCCCTAACAAGGGCCCTAGCAACGGCCCTAACAACCGCCTTTGAAACGGCCCTAGCAACGGCCCTAGCAACGGCCCTAACAAGGGCCCTAGCAACGGCCCAAACAAGGGCCCTAACAACGACCCTAACAACGGCCCTAGCAACGGCCCTAGCAACAGCCCAAACAAGGACCCTAGCAACGGCCCAAGCAACGGCCCTAACAAAGGCCCTAGCAACGGCCCTACCAACGGCCCTACCAACGGCCCTAACAACGAGCCTAGCAACGGCCCTAGCAACGGCCCTAGCAACGGCCCTAACAACGGCCCTAGCAACGGCCCTAGCAACGGCCCTAGCAACGGCCCTAACAACGGCCCTAAGAATGGCCCTAGCGACGGCCCTAACAAGGGCCCTAGCAACGGACCTAACAAGGGCCCTAGCAACGGCCCTAACAAGGGCCCTAGCAACGGCCCTAACAAGGGCCCTAGCAACGGCCCTAACCAGGGCCCTAGCAACGGCCCTAGCAACGGCCCTAGAAACGGCCCTAGCTACGGCCCTAGCAACGGCCCTAACAAGGGCCATAGCAACGGCCCTAGCAACGGCCCTAGCTACGGCCCTAGCAACGGCCCTAGCAACGGCCCTAGCAACGGCCCTAGCAACGGCCCTAGCAACGGCCCTAGCAACGGCCGTACAAATGGCCCTAGCAACGGCCCTAACAAGGGCCCTAGCAACGGCCCTAGCAACGGCCCTAACAACGGCCCTAGCAACGGCCCTAGCAACGGCCCTAGCAACGGCCCTAGCAACGGCCCTAACAAGGGCCCTAGCAACGGCCCTAACAACAGCCCTTGAAACGGCCCTAGGAAAAACCCTAGCAACGGCCCTAGCAACGGCCCTAGCAACGGCCCTAAAAAGGGCCCTAGCAACGGCCCTAACAACGGCCTTTGAAACGGCCCTAGCAACGGCCCTAGCAACGGCCCTACCAACGGCCCTACAAACGGCCCTAACAACGAGCCTAGCAACGGACCTAGCAACGACCCTAACAAGGGCCCTAACAATGGCCGTAACAACGGCCCTAGCAACGGCCCTAGCAACGGCCCTAACAAGGGCCCTAGCAACGGCCCGAACAAGGGCCCTAGCAACGGCTCTAGCAACTGCCCTAGCTACGGCCCTAGCAACGGCCCTAGCAACGGCCATAGCAACGGCCCTAGCAACGGCCCTAGCAACGGCCGTAGCAACGGCCCTAGCAACGGCCCTAGCAACGGCCCTAACAAGGGTCATAGAAACGGCCCTAGCAACGGCCCTAACAACGGCCCTAGCAACGGCCCTAGCAACGGCCCTAGCAAAGGATCTAACAAGGGCCCTAGCAACGGCCCTAAGAACGGCCCTTGAAACGGCCCTAGGAACAACCCTAGCAACGGCCCTAGCAACGGCCCTAGCAACGGCCCTAACAAAGGCCCTAGCAACGGCCCTAACAACGGCCTTTGAAACGGACCTAGCAAAGGCCCTAGCAACGGCCCTAACAAGGGCCCTAGCAACGGCCCTAGCAACGGCCCTAACAACGGCCCTAGCAACGGCCCTAGCAACGGCCCTAACAATGGCCCTAGCAACGGCCCTAACAAGGGCTTTAGCAACGGCCCTAACATCTGCCCTTGAAACGGTCCTAGGAACAACCCTAGCAACGGCCCTAGCAACGGCCCTAGCAACGGCCCTAACAAGGGCCCTAGCAACGGCCCTAACAAAGGCCTTTGAAACGGCCCTAGCAACGGCCCTAGCAACGGCCCTAACAAGGGCCCTAGCAACGGCCCAAACAAGGGCCCTAACAACGAACCAAACAACGGCCCTAGCAACGGCCCTAGCAACGGGCCTAACAAGGGCCCTAGCAACGGCCCTAGCAACGGCCCTAACAACGGCCCTAGCAACGGCCCTACGAACGGCCCTACCAACGGCCCTAACAACGGGCCTAGAAACGGCCCTAGCAACGGCCCTAACAAGTGCCCTAACAACGGCAGTAACAACGGCCCTAGCAACGGCCCTAGCAACGGCCCTAACAAGAGCCCTAGCAACGGCCCTAACAAGGGCCCTAGCAACGGCCCTAACAAGGGCCCTAGCAACGGCCCTAGCAACGGCCCTACTAACGGCCCTAGCTACGGCCCTAGCAACGGCCCTAACAAGGGCCCTAGCAACGGCCCTAACAAGGACCCTAGCAACGGCCCTAGCAACGGCCCTAACAAGGGCCCTAGCAACGGAGCTAGCAACGGCCCTAGCAACGGACCTAACAACAGCCCTAACAACGGCCCTTGCAACGGCCCTAGCAACGGCCCTAGCAACAGCCCTAACAACGGCCCTAGCAACGGCCCTACCAACGGACCTAACAACGGCCCTAGAAAAGGCCCTAGCACTAACCCCTAACCCCTAACACTAACCCTAACCCTAACCCCTAACCCTAACCCTAACCCTAACCCTAACCCTAACCCTAACCTTAACCCTAACCCTATCCCTAACCCTAACCCTTACCCTAACACTAACACTAATCTTAACCCTAACCCTAACCTTAACCCTCACCCTAACCCTCACCTTAACCCTAAACCTAACCCTAACACTAACCCTAACACCCTAAATCCTTAACCCTAAACCCAGAAAAACCCTAAACACTAATTTAAAGCACCCTAAATCCTAAACTATAAACACTAAACGCTAAAAAACCCTAAACCCTAAACCCTAAACACTAAACCCTAAACAAGCCTACACCCTAAAACCATTAACTCTATACCCTAAACAACCCTAAACCCTTAACCCTAAACATTATACCCTAAACCCTAAAACACTATACAACCTTAAACCCTAAACCTTAAAATATCCTAAATCATAAATCCTGAACAACCCTAAACACTAAATTATAAACAACCCTAAAAAACCTTAAACAATTCTAAACGCTAAAACCTAAACAACCCTAACCATTAAACAATCTTAAACGCTAAATTCTATACCCTAAAGCTAAACCACTCTAAAACTTAAACAATCCTAAACACTAAACCTTAAACCATAAACCCTAAATTTTAAACCATAAATCTAAGAATAACCATAACCCTAACCCTAACCCTAAACCTAAACCTAACCCTAACCCCAACCCTAACCTTAACCCCATAACCCTAACCCTAACCTTAAGCCTAACATAACCCCATAACCCTAAATCTAACCCTAACTCTAACCCTAATGCTAACCCTAACCCTAACCCTAACCCTAACCACTTAACCTTAATCCCTAAATCCTAAACCCTGAACAACCACAAATCCTAAACCCTGAACAACCCTAAATCATAAACCCTGAATAACCCTAAACACTAACCTCTAAACAACCCTAAACAACCCTAATCACTAAACCATAAACAACCCTAAACACTAAACCCTAAACATCCCTATACCCTAAACCTTAAACACTAAACCCTAAATAAGCCTAAACCCTAAACCATTAACATTATACCCTAAACAACACTAAACACTAAACCCAAAACAACCCTAAAACCTAAACCTTAAACACTAAACCTTAAACAACCCTAAACCCTAAACACTAAACCCTAAACAACTCTAAACTTTTAACCCTAAACACTATACCCTAAACAACCCTAAACCTTAAACAATCCTAAACTCTAAACCCTAAACCCTTAACCTAAACCACCCTAAACCTTA
>NW_027667640.1:1300000-1305000 GCF_963924665.1 Micromys minutus | reverse complement strand
ACCCTAACCCTAACCCTAACCCTAACCCTAACCCTAAACCTAACCCTGACCCTAATCCTAACACTAAACCTATTTTTAATTCTAACCCTAACACTAATCCTAAACTTAAACCTAACCCCCTAATAATAACACTAACCATAACACTAACCCTAACCTTTAATTCTAACCCTAAAACTAACCCTAACCTAACCCTAACCCTAACCCTAACCCTAACCCAAACCCTAACACTAACCCCCTAACTTTTACCCTAACCCTAACACTAACCCTAACCCTAACCCTTACCATAACCCTAACCCTAACCCTAACCTCATCCCTAACCCTAACCCTAACCGTAACCATAACACTAAACTCTAAACCCTAAACCTAAACCACCCTAAACCTTAAACAATCCTAAACCATAAACCTTAAACCCTAAACCCTAAATCTAACATTAAACCTAAACCTAACCCTAAATCTAAACCTAACCCTATCCCTAACCCTAAACCTAACCATGACCCTAACCCTAACCCTAATCCTAACACTAACCATAACCCTAACCCTAACACTAACCCTAACCTTAACCCTAACCTTAACCCTAACCCTAACCCTAACTCTAACCCTAACCCTAACCCTAACCATAACCATAATACTAAACTCTAAACCCTAAACCTAATCCACCCTAAACCTTAAACAATCCTAAACCATAAACCTTAAACCCTAAACCCTAAATCTAACAATAAACCTAAACCTAACCCTAAATCTAACCCTAACCCTAACCCTAACCCTAAACCTAAACCTGACCCTAACTCTAACCCTAATCCTAACACTAATCATAACACAAACACTAACCCTAACCCTAACCCTAAACCTAACCCTAAACCTCACACTATCCCTAATCCTAACACTAAACCCTAAACTTTAAATCTAACCCTAACCCTAACCCTACCCTTAAGCCTAACCCTAACCCTATCCCTAAACCTAACCCTGACCCTAATCCTAACACTAAACCTATTTCTAATTCTAACCCTAACACTAATCCTAAACTAAAACCTAACCCCCTAATAATAACCCTAACACTAAACCTAACCCTAACCCTAACCCTAACCCTAACCCTAACTTTAACACTAACCCCTAAACCCTAACACTAACCCTAACCCTAACCCCTAACCCTAACCAAACCCTAACCCTAACCCTAACCCTAACCCTAACCCTAATCCTAACCCTAACCCTATCCCTAACCCTAACCCTTACCCTAACACTAACACTAACCTTAACCCTAACCCTAACCTTAACCCTCACCCTAAACCTCACCTTAACCCTAAACCTAACCCTAACACTAACCCTAACACCCTAAATCCTAAACCCTAAACCCCGAAAAACCCTAAACACTAATTCCAAAAGCACCCTAAACCCTAAACTATAAACACTAAACGCTAAAAAACCCTAAACCCTAAACCCTAAACACTAAACCCTAAACAACCCTAAACCCTTAACCCTAAACATTATACCCTAAACCCTAAAACACTATACAACCTTAAACCCTAAACCTTAAAATATCCTAAATCATAAATCCTGAACAACCCTAAACACTAAATTATAAACAACCCTAAAAAACCCTAAACAACTCTAAACGCTAATACCTAAACAACCCTAACCATTAAACAATCTTAAACGCTAAATTCTATACCCTAAACCTAAACCACCCTAAAACTTAAACAATCCTAAACCCTAAACCTTAAACCATAAACCCTAAATTTTAAACCATAAATCTAAGAATAACCATAACCCTAACCCTAACCCTAAACCTAAACCTAACCCTAACCCCAACCCTAACCTTAACCCCATAACCCTAACCCTAACCTTAAGCCTAACATAACCCCATAACCCTAACTCTAACCCTAACTCTAACCCTAATGCTAAGCCTAACCATAACCCTAACCCTAACCCTAACCCTAACCCCTTTACCTTAGTCCCTAAATCCTAAACCCTGAACAACCATAAATCCTAAACCCTGAACAACCCTAAATCATAAACCCTGAATAACCCTAAACAATAACCTCTAAACAACCCTAAACAACCCTAATCACTAAACCATAAACAACCCTAAACACTAAACCCTAAACAACCCTATACCCTAAACCTTAAACACTAAACCCTAAATAACCCTAAACCCTAAACCATTAACACTATACCCTAAACAACACTAAACACTAAACCCAAAACAACCCTAAAACCTAAACCTTAAACACTAAACCTTAAACAACCCTAAACCCTAAACACTAAACCCTAAACAACCCTAAACTTTTAACCCTAAACACTATACCCTAAACAACCCTAAACCTTAAACAATCCTAAACACTAAACCCTAAACCCTTAACCTAAACCACCCTAAATCTTAAACAATCATAAACCCTAAACCTTAAACCCTAAACACTAAACCCTATACCCTAAACCTAACAATAACCATAACCCTAACCCTAACCCCTAACCCTTACCCTAACCCTAACCCTAACCCTAATCCTAACCCTAACTCTAACCCTAACCCTAACCCTAACCCTAACCCAACCGTAACCATAACACTAAACTCTAAACCCTAAACCTAATCCACCCTAAACCTTAAACAATCCTAAACCATAAACCTTAGAATCTAAATCCTAAATCTAACAATAAACCTAAACCTAACCCTAAATCTAACCCTAACCCTAACCCTAACCCTAAACCCTCCCTGACCCTAACCCTAACCCTAACCCTAACCCTAAACCTAACCCTGACCCTAATCCTAACACTAACCCCATTTCTAATTCTAACCCTAACACTAATCCTAAACTTAAACCTAACCCCTTAATAATAACCCTAACCCTAACACTAACCCTAACACCTAACCCTAACCCTAACCCTAACCCTAACCTAACTCTAACCCTAACCCTAACCCTAACACTAACCCTCTAACTTTTACCCTAACCCTAACCCTAACATTAAACCTAACCTTAACCCTAACCCTAACCCTAACCCTAACCCTAACCCTAACTCTAACCCTAACCCTAACCCTAACCGTAACCATAATACTAAACTCTAAACCCTAAACCTAATCTACCCTAAACCTTAAACAATCCTAAACCTTAAACCTAAATCCTAAACCCTAAATCTAACAATAAACCTAAACCTAACCCTAAATCTAACCCTAACCCTAACCCTAACCCTAACCCTAAACCTAAACCTGAACCTAACCCTAACCCTAATAATAACACTAATCATAACCCAAACACTAACCCTAACCCTAACCCTAAACCTAACCCTAAACCTCACACTATCCCTAATCCTAACACTAAACCCTAAACTTTAAATCTAACCCTAACGCTAACTCTACCCTTAACTCTAACCCTAACCATATCCCTAAACCTAACCCTGACCCTAATCCTAACACTAACCCTATTTCTAATTCTAACCCTAACACTAATCCTAAACTAAAACCTAACCCCCTAATAATAACCCTAACACTAAACCTAACCCTAACCCTAACCCTAACCCTAACTCTAACACTAACCCCTAACCCCTAACACTAACCCTAACACTAACCCCTAACCCTAACCCTAACCCTAACCCTAACCTTAACCCTAACCCTAACCCTAACCCTAACCCTATCCCTAACCCTAACCCTTACCCTAGCACTAACACTAACCTTAACCCTAACCCTAACCTTAACCCTCACCCTAACCCTCACCTTAACCCTAAACCTAACCCTAACACTAACCCTAACACCCTAAATTCTAAACCCTAAACCCCGAAAACCCATAAACACTAATTCCAAAAGCACCCTAAACCCTAAACTATAAACACTAAACGCTAAAAAACCCTAAACCCTAAACACTAAACACTAAACCCTAAACAAGCCTAAACCCTAAAACAATTAACACTATACCCTAAACAACCCTAAACCCTTAACCCTAACCATTATACCCTAAAACCTAAAACACTATACAACCTTAAACCCTAAACCTTAAAATATCCTAAATCATAAATCCTGAACAACCCTAAACACTAAATCATAAACAACCCTAAAAAACCCTAAACAACTCTAAACGCTAAAACCTAAACAACCCTAAACATTAAACAATCTTAAACGCTAAACCCTATACCCTAAACCTAAACCACCCTAAAACTTAAACAATCCTAAACCCTAAACCTTAAACCATAAACCCTAAATTTTAAACCATACATCTAATAATAACCATAACCCTAACCCTAACCATAAACCTAAACCTAACCCTAACCCCAACCCTAACCTTAACCCCATAACCCTAACCCTAACCTTAAGCCTAACATAACCCCATAACCCTAACTCTAACCCTAACTCTAACCCTAATGCTAACCCTAACCCTAACCCTAACCCTAACCCTAAGCCCCTAACCTTAATCCCTATATCCTAAACCCTGAACAACCATAAATCCTAAACCCTGAACAACCCTAAATCATAAACCCTGAATAACCCTAAACACTAACCTCTAAACAACCCTAAACAACCCTAATCACTAAACCATAAACAACCCTAAACACTAAACCCTAAACAACCCTACACCCTTAACCTTAAATACTAAACCCTAAATAACCCTAAACCCTAAACCATTAACACTATACCCTAAACAACACTAAACACTAAACCCAAAACAACCCTAAAACCTAAACCTTAAACACTAAACCTTAAACAACCCTAAACCCTAAAAACTAAACCCTAAACAACCCTAAACTTTTAACCCTAAACACTATACCCTAAACAACCCTAAACCTTAAACAATCCTAAACTCTAAACCCTAAACCCTTAACCTAAACCACCCTAAATCTTAAACAATCCTAAACCCTAAACCTTAAACCCTAAACACTAAAACCTAAACCCTAAAACTAACAATAACCATAACCCTAACCCTAACCCCTAACACTTACCCTAACTCTAACCCTAACCCTAATCCTAACCCTAACCCTAACCCTAACCCTAACCCTAACCCTAACCCTAACCCTAACCCTAA
>NW_027667640.1:1265000-1295000 GCF_963924665.1 Micromys minutus | reverse complement strand
AAACCCTAAACCATTAACACTATACCCTAAACAAGACTAAACACTAAACCCAAAACTACCCTAAAACCTAAACCTTAAACACTAAACCTTAAACAATCCTAAACCCTAAACACTAAATCCTAAACAACCCTAAACTTTTAACCCTAAACACTATACCCTAAACAACCCTAAACCTTAAACAATCCTAAACTCTAAACCCTAAACCCTTAACCTAAACCAACCTAAACCTTAAACAATCCTAAACCCTAAACCTTAAATCCTAAACACTAAACCCTAAACCCTAAACCTCACAATAACCATAACCCTAACCCTAACCCCTAACCTTTACCCTAACTCTAACTCTAACCCCAATCCTAACCCTAACCCTAACCCTAACCCTAACCCTAAACCTAACCCTAACCCTAACCCTAAACCTAATCCTAACCCTAACCTTAACCCTAATCCTAACCCTAACCCTAACCCTAACCCTAACCGTAACCATAACACTAAACTCTAAACCCTAAACATAATCCACCCTAAACCTTAAACAATCCTAAACCATAAACCTTAGACCCTAAATCCTAAATCTAACAATAAACCTAAACCTAAACCTAAATCTAACCCTAACCCTATCCCTAACCCTAAACCCTCCCTGACCCTAACCTAAACCCTAACCCTAACCCTAACCCTAAACCTAACCCTAACCCTAATCCTAAAACTAACCCTATTTCTAATTCTAACCCTAACAATAATCCTAAACTTAAACCTAACCCCCTAATAATAACCCTAACACTAACACTAACCCTAACCCCTAACCCTAACCCTAAACCTAACCCTAACCCTAACCTAACCCTAACCCTAAACCTAACCCTAACCCTAACACTAACCCCTAACCCTTACCTTAACCCTAACCCTAACCGTAACCCTAACCATTACCCTAACCCTAACCCTAACCCTAACCCTAACACTAACACTAACCATAACCATAACACTAAACTCTAAACCCTAAACCTAATCCACCCTAAACCTTGAACAATCTTAACCATAAACCTTAAACCCTAAACCCTAAATCTAACAATAAACCTAAACCTAACCCTAAATCTAACCCTAACCCTAACCCTAACCCTAAACCTAACCCTGACCCTAACCCTAACCCTAATCCTAACACTAACCATAACCCTAACCCTAACCCTAACCCTAACCTTAACCCTAACCCTAACCCTAACCCTAACCTTAACCCTAACCCTAACCCTAACCCTAACCCTAACCCCTTAACCTAATCCCTAAATCCTAAACCCTGAACAACCATAAATCCTAAACCCTGAACAACCCTAAATCATAAACCCTGAATAACCCTAAACAATAACCTCTAAACAACCCTAAACAACCCTAATCACTAAACCATAAACAACCCTAAACACTAAACCCTAAACAACCCTATACCCTAAACCGTAAACACTAAACCCTAAATAACCCTAAACCCTAAACCATTAACACTATACCCTAAAGAACACTAAACACTAAACCCAAAACAACCCTAGAACCTAAACCTTAAACACTAAACCTTAAACAACTCTAAACCCTAAACACCAAACCCTAAACAACCCTAAACTTTTAACCCTAAACACTATACCCTAAACAACCCTAAACCTTAAACAATCCTAAACACTAAACCCTAAACCCTAAACCTAACAATAACCATAACCCTAACCCAAACCCCTAACCCTTACCCTAACCCTAATCCTAACCCTAATCCTAACCCTAACCCTAACCCTAACCCTAACCCTTACCCTAACCCTAACCCTAAACCTAATCCTAACCCTAACCTTAACCCTAATCCTAACCCTAACCCTAACCGTAACCATAACCGTAACCATAACACTAAACTCTAAACACTAAACCTAATCCACCCTAAACCTTAAACAATCCTAAACCATAAACCTTAGACCGTAAATCCTAAATCTAACAATAAACCTAAAACTAACCCTAAATCTAACCCTAACCCTAACCCTAACCCTAAACCCTCCCTAACCCTACCCTAAACCCAAACCCTAACACTATCCCTAAACCTAACCCTGACCCTAATCCTAACACTAACCCTATTTCTAATTCTAACCCTAACACTAATCCTAAACAAAAACCTAACCCCCTAATAATAACCCTAACACTAAACCTAACCCTAACCTTAACCCTAACCCTAACACTAACCCCTGACCCCTAACACTAACCCTAACCCTAACCCCTAACCCTAACCCTAACCCTAACCTTAACCCTAACACTTACCCTAACCCTATCCCTAACCCTAACCCTTACCCTAACACTAACACTAACCTTAACCCTAACCCTAACCTTAACCCTCACCCTAACCCTCACCTTAACCCTTAACCTAACCCTAACACTAACCCTAACACCCTAAATCCTAAACCTTAAACCCCGAAAAACCCTAAACACTAATTCCAAAAGCACCCTAAACCCTAAACTATAAACACTAAATGCTAAAAAACCCTAAACCCTAAACCCTAAACACTAAACCCTAAACAAGCCTAAACCCTAAAACCATTAACACTCTAACCTAAACAACCCTAAACCCTTAACCCTAAACATTATACCCTAAACCCTAAAACACTATACAACCTTAAACCCTAAACCTTAAAATATCCTAAATCATAAATCCTGAACAACCCTAAACACTAAATTATAAACAACCCTAAAAAACCCTAAACAACTCTAAACGCTAAAACCTAAACAACCCTAACCATTAAACAATCTTAAACGCTAAATTCTATACCCTAAACCTAAACCACCCTAAAACTTAAACAATCCTAAACCCTAAACCTTAAACCATAAACCCTAAATTTTAAACCATAAATCTAAGAATAACCATAACCCTAACCCTAACCCTAAACCTAAACCTAACCCTAACGCCAACCCTAACCTTAACCCCATAACCCTAACCCTAACCTTAAGCCTAACATAACCCCATAACCCTAACTCTAACCCTAACTCTAACCCTAACTCTAACCCTAATGCTAACCCTAACCCTAACCCTAACCCTAACCCTAACCCCTTAACCTTAATCCCTAAATCCTAAACCCTGAACAACCATAAATCCTAAACCCTGAACAACCCTAAATCATAAAGCCTGATTAACCCTAGACACTAACCTCTAAACAACACTAAACAACCCTAATCACTAAACCATAAACAACCCTAAACACTAAACCCTAAACAACCCTATACCCTAAACCTTAAACACTAAACCCTAAATAACCCTAAACCCTAAACCATTAACACTATACCCTAAAGAACACTAAACACTAAACCCAAAACAACCCTAAAACCTAAACCTTAAACACTAAACCTTAAACAACCCTAAACCCTAAACACTAAACCCTAAACAACCCTAAACTTTTAACCCTAAACTCTATACCCTAAACAACCCTAAACCTTAAACAATCCTAAACTCTAAACGCTAAACCCTTAACCTAAACCACCCGAAATCTTAAACAATCCTAAACCCTAAACCTTAAACCCTAAACACTAAACTCTATACCCGAAACCTAATCCACCCTAAACCTTAAACAATCCTAAACAATAAACCTTAAACCCTAAACCCTAAATCTAACAATAAACCTAAACCTAACCCTAAATCTAACCCTAACCCTAAACCCTTTCTGACCCTAACCCTAACCCTAACCTTAAGCCTAACATAACCACATAACCCTAACCCTAACCCTCACCCTAACCCTAACCCTAACCCTAACCCTAACCCTAGCCCTAACCCCTAACCCCTAACACTAACCCTAACCCTAACCCCTAACCCTAACCCTAACCCTAACCCTAACCCTAACCCTAAACTTACACTAACCCTAACACTAACCCTAACAATAACCCTAACCCTAACCCTAACCCTAACCTTAACCCTAACCCTAACCTTAACACTAACCTTATCCCTAACCCCTAACCCTTACCCTAACCCTTACCCTAACCCTAACCCTAAACCTAACCCTCTCCCTAACCCTAACCGTAACCCTAACCCTAACCCTAACCCTAACCCTAACCCTAAACCTTCCTAACCCTAACATTAACCATAATCCTAACCGTAACCCTAACCCTAACCCTAACCGTAACCATAACACTAACCTCTAAACCCTAAACCTAATCCTCCCTAAACCTTAAACAATCCTAAACCATAAACCGTAGACCCTAAACCCTAAATCTAACAATAAACCTAAACCTAACCCTAAATCTAACCCTAACCCTAACCCTAACCCTAAACCCTCCCTGACCCTAACCCTAACCCTAACCCTAACCCTAACCATAAACCTAACCCTGACCCTAATCCTAACACTAAACCTATTTCTAATTCTAACCCTAACACTAATCCTAAACTTAAACCTAACCCCCTAATAATAACCCTAACCATAACACTAACCCTAACCCCTAACCCTAACCCTAACCCTAACCCTAACCTAACCCTAACCCTAACACTAACCCTAACCCAAACCCTAACACTAACCCCATAACTTTTACCCTAACCCTAACCCTAACCCCAACCCTAACCCTTACCATAACCCTAACCCTAACCATAACCCCATCCCTAACCCTAACCCTAACCGTAACCATAACACTAAACTCTAAACCCTAAACCTAATCCACCCTAAACCTTAAACAATCCTAAACCATAAACCTTAAACCCTAAACCCTAAATCTAACAATAAACCTAAACCTAACCCTAAATATAACCCTAACCCTAACCCTAACCCTAAACCTAAACCTGACCCTAACCCTAACCCTAATCCTAACACTAATCATAACCCAAACACTAACCCTAACCCTAACCCTAAACCTAACCCTAAACCTCACACTATCCCTTATCCTAACACTAAACCCTAAATTTTAAATCTAACCCTAACCCTAACCCTACCCTTAACCCTAACCCTAACCCTATCCCTAAAAATAACCCTGACCCTAATCCTAACACTAACCCTATTTCTAATTCTAACCCTAACACTAATCCTAAACTAAAACCTAACCCCCTAATAATAACCCTAACACTAAACCTAACCCTAACCCTAACCCTAACCCTAACCCTAACCCTAACCCTAACACTAACCCCTAACCCCTAACACTAACCCTAACCCTAACCCCTAACCCTAACCCTAACCCTAACCCTAACCTTAACCCTAACCCTAACCCTATCCCTGACCCTAACCCTTACCCTAACACTAACACTAACCTTAACCCTAACCCTAACATTAACCCTCACCCTAACCCTCACCTTAATTCTAAACCTAACCCTAACACTAACCCTAAAACCCTAAATCCTAAACCCTAAACCCCGAAAAACCCTAAACACTAATTCCAAAAGCACCCTAAACCCTAAACTATAAACACTAAACGCTAAAAAACCCTAAACCCTAAACCCTAAACACTAAACCCTAAACAAGCGTAAACCCTAAAACCATTAACACTATACCCTAAACAACCCTAAACCCTTAACCCTAAACATTATACCCTAAACCCTAAAACACTATACAACCTAAAACCCTAAACCTTAAAATATCCTAAATCATAAATCCTGAACAACCCTAAACACTAAATTATAAACAACCCTAAAAAACCCTAAACAACTCTAAACGCTAAAACCTAAACAACCCTAACCATTAAACAATCTTAAACGCTAAATTCTATACCCTAAACATAAACCACCCTAAAACTTAAAAAATCCTAAACCCTAAACCTTAAACCATAAGCCCTAAATTTTAAACCATAAATCTAAGAATAACCATAACCCTAACCCTAACCCTAAACCTAAACCTAACCCTAACCCCAACCCTAACCTTAACCCCATAACCCTAACCCTAACCTTAAGCCTAACATAACCCCATAACCCTAACTCTAACCCTAACTCTAACCCTAATGCTAACCCTAACCCTAACCCTAACCCTAACCCTAACCCCTTAACCTTAATCCCTAAATCCTATACCCTGAACAACCATAAATCCTAAACCCTGAACAACCCTAAATCATAAACCCTGAATAACCCTAAACACTAACCTCTAAATAACCCTAAACAACGCTAATCACTAAACCATAAACAACCCTAAACACTAAACCCTAAACAACCCTATACCCTAAACATTAAACACTAAACCCTAAATAACCCTAAACCCTAAACCATTAACACTATACCCTAAACAACACTAAACACTAAACCCAAAACAACCCTAAAACCTAAACCTTAAAAACTAAACCTTAAACAACCTTAAACGCTAAACACTAAACCCTAAACAACCCTAAACTTTTAACCCTAAACACTATACCCTAAACAACCCAAAACCTTAAACAATCCTAAACTCTAAACCCTAAACCCTTAACCTAAACCACCCTAAATCTTAAACAATCATAAACCCTAAACCTTAAACCCTAAACACTAAACCCTAAACCCTAAACCTAACAATAACCATAACCCTAACCCTAACCCCTAACCCTTACCCTAACCCTAACCCTAACCCTAATCCTAACCCTAACCCTAACCCTAACCCTAACCCTAACCCTAACACTAACCCTAACCCTAAACCTAATCCTAACCCCAACCTTAACCCTAATCCTAACCCTAACCCTAACCCTAACCGTAACCATAACACTAAACTCTAAACCCTAAACCAAATCCACCCTAAACCTTAAACAATCCTAAACCATAAACCTTAGACCCTAAATCCTAAATCTAACAATAAACCTAAACCTAACCCTAAATCTAACCCTAACCCTAACCCTAACCCTAAATATAACCTTGACCCTAATCCTAACACTAACCCTATTTCTAATTCTAATCCTAACACTAATCCTAAACTTAAACCTAACCCCCTAATAATAACCCTAACCCTAACACTAACCCTAACCCCTAACCCTAACTCTAACCCTAACCCTAACCTAACCCTAACCCTAACCCTAACCCAAACCCTAACACTAACCCCCTAATTTTACCCTAACCATAACCCTAACCCTAACCCTAACCATTACCATAAACCTAACCCTAACCCTAACCCCATCCCTAACCCTAACCCTAACCGTAACCATAACACTAAACTCTAAACCCTAAACCTATTCCACCCTAAACCTTAAACAATCCTAAACCATAAACCTTAAACCCTAAACCCTAAATCTAACAATAAATCTAAACCTAACCCTAAATCTAACCCTAACCCTATCCCTAACCCTAAACCTAACCCTGACCCTAGCCCTAACCCTAATCCTAACACTAACCATAACCCTAACCCTAACACTAACCCTAACCTTAACCCTAACCCTAACCCTAACCCTAACCCTAACTCTAACGCTAACCCTAAATCTAACTGTAACCATAATACTAAACTCTAAACCATAAACCTAATCTACCCTAAACCTTAAACAATCCTAAACCTTAAACCTTAAACCCTAAACCCTAAATCTAACAATAAACCTAAACCTAACCCTAAATCTATCCCTAATCCTAACCCTAACCCTAAACCTAAACCTGACCCTAACCCTAACCCTAATAATAACACTAATCATAACCCAAACACTAACCCTAACCCTAACCCTAAACCTAACCCTAAACCTCACACTATCCCTAATCCTAACACTAAACCCTAAACTTTAAATCTAACCATAACCCTAACCCTACCCTTAACCCTAACCCTAACCATATCGCTAAACCTAACCCTGACCCTAATCCTAACACTAACCCTATTTCTAATTCTAACCCTAACATTAATCCTAAACTAAAACGTAACCCCCTAATAATAACCCTAACACTAAACCTAACCCTAACCCTAACCCTAACCCTAACACTAACCCCTAACCCCTAACACTAACCCTAACCCTAACCCTAACCCTATCCCTAACCCTTACCCTTACCCTAACACTAACACTAACCTTAACCCTAACCCTAACCTTAACCCTCACCCTAACCCTCACCTTAACCCTAAACCTAACTCTAACACTAAACCTAACACCCTAAATCCTAAACCCTAACTTCGAAAAACCCTAAACTCTAATTCCAAAAGCACCCTAAACCCTTAACCCTAAACATTATACCCTAAACCCTAAAACACTATACAACTTTAAACCCTAAACCTTAAAATATCCTAAATAATAAATCCTGAACAACCCTAAACACTAAATCATAAACAACCCTAAAAAACCCTAAACAACTCTAAACGCTAAAACCTAAACCACCCTAAACATTAAACAATCTTAAACGCTAAACCCTATACCTTAAACCTAAACCACCCTAAAACTTAAACAATCCTTAACCCTAAACCTTAAACCATAAACCCTAAATTTTAAACCATAAATCTAAGAATAACCATAACCCTAACCCTAACCCTAAACCTAAACCTAACCCTAACCCCAACCCTAACCTTAACCCCATAACCCTAACCCTAACCTTAAGCCTAACATAACCCCATAACCTTAACTCTAACCCTGACTCTAACCCTAATGCTAACCCTAACCCTTACCCTAACCCTAACCTTAACCCCTTAACCTTGATCCCCCAAGGGCCCTAACATCGGCCCGACCATCGGCCCTAGCAACGGCCCTAGCAACGGCCCTAGCAACGGGCCTAGCAACGGCCCTAACAAGGGCCCTAACCACGGCCTTAGCAACGGCCCTAGCAACGGCCCTAGCAACGGCCCTAACAACGGCCCTAGCATCGGCCCTAGCAACGGCCCTAGCAACAGCCCTAGCAACGGCCCAAACAAGGGCCCTAACAACGGCCCTAGCAACGGCCCTAGCAACGGCCCTAGCAACGGCCCTAACAAGGGCCCTAGCAACGGCCCAAACAAGGGCCCTAACCACGGCCCAAACAAGGGCCCTAACAACGGCCCTAACACCGGCCCTAGCAATGGCAACAGCCCTAGCAACGGCCCTAGCAACGGCCCTAACAAGGGCCCTAGCAACGGACCTAACAAGGGCCCTAGCAACGGCCCTAGCAACGGCCCTAGCAACGGCCCTAGCAACGGCCCTAGCAACGGCCCTAACAAGGGCCCTAGCAACGGCCCTAGCAACGGCCCTAGCAAAGGCCCAAACAAGGGCCATAGCAACGGCCCAAACAAGGGCCCTAGCAACGGCCCTAACATCGGCCCTAGCAACGGCCCTAACAAGGGCCCAAACAACGGCCCTAACAACGACCCTTGCAACGGACCTAGCAACGGCCCTATCAACAGCTTTAGCAACGGCCCTAACAACGGACCTAGCAACGGCCCTAACAAGGGCCCTAGCAACGGCCCTAACAACGGCCTTAGCAACGGCCCTAACTAGGGCTCTAGCAACGGCCCTAACAACGGCCCTTGCAACGGCCCTAGCAACGGCCCTAGCAACGGCCCTAGCAACGGCCCTAACAAGGGCCCTAACCACGGCCCTATCAACGGCCCTAGCAACGGCCCTAGAAACGGCCCTAGCAACGGCCCTAACAAGGGCCCTAGCAACGGGCCTAACAAGGGCCCTAGCAACGGCCCTAGAAACGGCCCTAGCAACGGCCCTAGCAACGGCCCTAACAAGGGCCCAAACAAAAGCCCTAACAACGGCCCTAACAACGGCCCTAGCAACAGCCCTAGCAACGGCCCAAACAAGGGCCCTATCAACGGCCCTAGCAACGGCCCAAACAACGGCCCTAGCAACGGCCCTAACAAGGGCCCTAGCAACGGTTCTATCAACGGCCCTAGCAACGGCCCTAGCAACGGCCCTAGCAATGGCCCTAGCAACGGCCCTAGCAACGGCCCTAACAACGGCCCTTGCAAGGGCCCTAGCAAAGGCCCTAGCAACGGCCCTGGCAACGGCCTGAGCAACGGCCCTAGCAACGGAACTAGCAACGGCCCTAGCAACGGCCCTAACAACGGCCCTAGCAACGGCCCTAACAAGGGCCCTAGCAATGGCCCTAACAACGGCCCTAGGAACAGCCCTAGCAACGGCCCTAGCAACGGCCCTAGCAACGGCCCTAACAACGGCCCTAACAGCGGCCCTTGCAAGGGCCCTAGCAAAGGCCCTAGCAACGGCCCTGGCAACGGCCCGAGCAACGGCCCTGGCAACGGCCCTAACAACGGCCCTAGCAACGGCCCTAGCAACGGCCTTAACAAGGGCCCTAGCAACGGCCCTAACAACGGCCCTAACAATGGCCCTAACCACAGCCCTAGCAACGGCCCTAGCAACGGCCCTAACAACGGCCCTAGCAACGGCCCTAACAAGGGCCCTAGAAACGGCCCTAACAAGGGCCCTAGCAACGGCACTAACAACGGCCCTAGGAACGGCCCTAGCAACGGCCCTAGCAACGGCCTTAACAAGGGCCCTAGCAACGGCCCTAACAACGGCCCTAACAACGGCCCTAACCACGGCCCTAGCATCGGCCCTAGCAACGGCCCTAACAACGGCCCTAGCAACGACCCTAACAACTACCCTAGCAACGGCCCTAACAAGGGCCCTAGCAACGGCCCTAACAAAAGCCCTAGCAACGGCCCTAACAACGGCCCTAACAACGGCCCTAACAACGGCCCTAGCAACGGCCCTAACAACGGCCCTAACAACGGCCCTAGCAACGGCCCTAACAACGGCCCTAGCAACGGCCCTAGCAAAGGCCCTAACAACGGCCATAGCAACGGCCCTAACAACGGCCCTAGAAACGGCCCTAACCACGGCCCTAGCAACGGCCCTAGCAACGGCCCTAACAAGGGCCCTAGCAACGGCCCTAACAACGGCCTTAGCAACTGCCCTAACCACGGCCCTAGCAACGGCCCTAGCAAGGGCCCTAACAAGGGCCCTAGCAACGGCCCTAATAACGGCCCTAGCAAAGGCCCTAACAACGGCCCTAGCAATGGCCCTAACAAGGGCCCTAGCAACGGCCCTAGCAACGGCCCTAGCAACGGCCCTAACAACGGCCATAGCAACGGCCCTAGCAACGGCCCTAACACGGTCCCTAGCAACGGCCCTAACAACGGCCCTTGCAACGGCGCTAAAACGTCCCTAGCAACGGCCCTAGCAACGGCCCTAACAACGGCCCTAGCAACGGCCCTAGCAACGGCCTTAACAAGGGCCCTAGCAATGGCCCTAACAACGGCCCTAACAACGGCCCTAAGCACGGCCCTAGCAACGGCCCTAGCAACGGCCCTAACAACGGCCCTAGCAACGGCCCTAACAAGGGCCCTAGAAACGGCCCTAACAAGGGCCCTAGCAACGGCCCTAACAACGGCCCTAGGAACGGCCCTAGCAACGGCCCTAGCAACGGCCTTAACAAGGGCCCTAGCAACGGCCCTAACAACGGCCCTAACAACGGCCCTAACCACGGCCCTAGCATCGGCCCTAGCAATGGCCCTAACAACGGCCCTAGCAACGACCCTAACAACTACCCTAGCAACGGCCCTAACAAGGGCCCTAACCACGGCCCTAGCAACGGCCCTAGCAACGGCCATAGCAACGGCCCTAAAAAGGGCCCTAACAACGGCCCTAACAACGGCCCTAGCAACGGCCCTAGCAACGGCCCTAACAAAAGCCCTAGCAACGGCCCTAACAACGGCCCTAACAACGGCCCTAACAACGGCCCTAGCAACGGCCCTAACAAGGGCCCTAACAACGGCCCTAGCAACGGCCCTAACAACGGCCCTAGCAACGGCCCTAGCAAAGGCCCTAACAACGGCCATAGCAACGGCCTTAACAACGGCCCTAGAAACGGCCCTAACCACGGCCCTAGCAACGGCCCTAGCAATGGCCCTAACAAGGGCCCTAGCAACGGCCCTAACAACGGCCTTAGCAAATGCCCTAACAACGGCCATAGCAACGGCCCTAACAACGGCCCTAGCAACTGCCCTAACCACGGCCCTAGCAACGGCCCTAGCAAGGGCCCTAACAAGGGCCCTAGCAACGGCCCTAATAACGGCCCTAGCAAAGGCCCTAACAACGGCCCTAGCAACGGCCCTAACAAGGGCCCTAGCAACGGCCCTAGCAAACGGCCCTAGCAACGGCCCTAACAACGGCCATAGCAACAGCCCTAGCAACGGCCCTAACACGGGCCCTAGCAACGGCCCTAACAAGGGCCCTAGCAACGGCCCTAACAAGGGCCCTAGCAACGGCCCTAACAAGGGCCCTAGCAACGACCCTAACAAGGGCCCTAGCAACGGCCCTAACAAGGGCCCTAGCAACGGCCCTGACAACGGACCTAACAACGGCCCTAGCAACGGCCCTAACAACGGCCCTAGGAACGGCCCTAACAACGGCCATAGCAACGGCCCTAGCAACGGCCCTAACAACGGCCCAAACAACGGCCCTAGCAACGGCCCTAACAAGGGCCCTAGAAACGGCCCTAGCAACGGCCCTAACAACGGCCCTAGCAACGGCCCTAGCAACGGCCCTAACAACGGCCCTTGAAACGGCCCTAGGAACAACCCTAGCAACGGCCCTAGCAACGGCCCTAGCAACGGCCCTAACAAGGGCCCTAGCAACGGCCCTAACAAGGGCCCTAGCAACGGCCCTAACAAGGGCCCTAGCAACGGCCCTAGCAACGGCCCTAGCAACGGCCCTAGCAACGGCCCTAACAAAGGCCCTAGCAACGGCCCTAGCAACGGCCCTAGCAACTGCCCTAACAAGGGCCCTAGCAACGGCCCTAGCAACGGCCCTAGCAACGGCCCTAGCAACGGCCCTAACAAGGGCCCTAGGAACGGCCCTAGCAACGGCCCTAACTTCGGCCCTATAACGGCCCTAACAAGGGCCCTAGCAACGGCCCTAGCAACGGCCCTAGCAACGGCCCTAGCAACGGCCCTAGCAACGGCCCTAACAAGGGCCCTAGCAACGGCCCTAGCAACGGCCCTAGCAAAGGCCCAAACAAGGGCCATAGCAACGGCCCAAACAAGGGCCCTAGCAACGGCCCTAACATGGGCCCTAGCAACGGCCCTAACAAGGGCCCAAACAACGGCCCTAACAACGACCCTTGCAACGGACCTAGCAACGGCCCTAGCAACAGCTTTAGCAACGGCCCTAACAACGGACCTAGCAACGGCCCTAACAAGGGCCCTAGCAACGGCCCTAACAACGGCCTTAGCAACGGCCCTAACTAGGGCTCTAGCAACGGCCCTTGCAACGGCCCTAGCAACGGCCCTAGCAACGGCCCTAGCAACGGCCCTAACAAGGGCCCTAACCACGGCCCTATCAACGGCCCTAGCAACGGCCCTAGAAACGGCCCTAGCAACGGCCCTAACAAGGGCCCTAGCAACGGGCCTAACAAGGGCCCTAGCAACGGCCCTAGAAACGGCCCTAGCAACGGCCCTAGCAACGGCCCTAACAAGGGCCCAAACAAAAGCCCTAACAACGGCCCTAACAACGGCCCTAGCAACAGCCCTAGCAACGGCCCAAACAAGGGCCCTATCAACGGCCCTAGCAACGGCCCAAACAACGGCCCTAGCAACGGCCCTAACAAGGGCCCTAGCAACGGTTCTATCAACGGCCCTAGCAACGGCCCTAGCAACGGCCCTAGCAATGGCCCTGGCAACGGCCCTAGCAACGGCCCTAACAACGGCCCTTGCAAGGGCCCTAGCAAAGGCCCTAACAACGGCCCTAGCAACGGCCCTGGCAACGGCCTGAGCAACGGCCCTAGCAACGGAACTAGCAACGGCCCTAGCAACGGCCCTAACAACGGCCCTAGCAACGGCCCTAACAAGGGCCCTAGCAATGGCCCTAACAACGGCCCTAGGAACGGCCCTAGCAACGGCCCTAGCAACGGCCCTAGCAACGGCCCTAACAACGGCCCTAACAGCGGCCCTTGCAAGGGCCCTAGCAAAGGCCCTAGCAACGGCCCTGGCAACGGCCCGAGCAACGGCCCTGGCAACGGCCCTAACAACGGCCCTAGCAACGGCCCTAGCAACGGCCTTAACAAGGGCCCTAGCAACGGCCCTAACAACGGCCCTAACAATGGCCCTAACCACAGCCCTAGCAACGGCCCTAGCAACGGCCCTAACAACGGCCCTAGCAACGGCACTAACAACGGCCCTAGGAACGGCCCTAGCAACGGCCCTAGCAACGGCCTTAACAAGGGCCCTAGCAACGGCCCTAACAACGGCCCTAACAACGGCCCTAACCACGGCCCTAGCATCGGCCCTAGCAACGGCCCTAACAACGGCCCTAGCAACGACCCTAACAACTACCCTAGCAACGGCCCTAACAAGGGCCCTAGCCACGGCCCTAGCAACAGCCCTAGCAACGGCCATAGCAACGGCCCTAAAAAGGGCCCTAACAACGGCCCTAACAACGGCCCTAGCAACGGCCCTAGCAACGGCCCTAACAAAAGCCCTAGCAACGGCCCTAACAACGGCCCTAACAACGGCCCTAACAACGGCCCTAGCAACGGCCCTAACAACGGCCCTAACAACGGCCCTAGCAACGGCCCTAACAACGGCCCTAGCAACGGCCCTAGCAAAGGCCCTAACAACGGCCATAGCAACGGCCCTAACAACGGCCCTAGAAACGGCCCTAACCACGGCCCTAGCAACGGCCCTAGCAACGGCCCTAACAAGGGCCCTAGCAACGGCCCTAACAACGGCCTTAGCAACTGCCCTAACCACGGCCCTAGCAACGGCCCTAGCAAGGGCCCTAACAAGGGCCCTAGCAACGGCCCTAATAACGGCCCTAGCAAAGGCCCTAACAACGGCCCTAGCAATGGCCCTAACAAGGGCCCTAGCAACGGCCCTAGCAACGGCCCTAGCAACGGCCCTAACAACGGCCATAGCAACGGCCCTAGCAACGGCCCTAACACGGTCCCTAGCAACGGCCCTAACAACGGCCCTTGCAACGGCGCTAAAACGTCCCTAGCAACGGCCCTAGCAACGGCCCTAACAACGGCCCTAGCAACGGCCCTAGCAACGGCCTTAACAAGGGCCCTAACAACGGCCCTAACAACGGCCCTAGCAACGGCCCTAACAAGGGCCCTAACAACGGCCCTAGCAACGGCCCTAACAACGGCCCTAGCAACGGCCCTAGCAAAGGCCCTAACAACGGCCATAGCAACGGCCTTAACAACGGCCCTAGAAACGGCCCTAACCACGGCCCTAGCAACGGCCCTAGCAATGGCCCTAACAAGGGCCCTAGCAACGGCCCTAACAATGGCCTTAGCAAATGCCCTAACAACGGCCATAACAACGGCCCTAACAACGGCCCTAGCAACTGCCCTAACCACGGCCCTAGCAACGGCCCTAGCAAGGGCCCTAACAAGGGCCCTAGCAACGGCCCTAATAACGGCCCTAGCAAAGGCCCTAACAACGGCCCTAGCAACGGCCCTAACAAGGGCCCTAGCAACGGCCCTAGCAAACGGCCCTAGCAACGGCCCTAACAACGGCCATAGCAACGGCCCTAGCAACGGCCCTAACACGGGCCCTAGCAACGGCCCTAACAAGGGCCCTAGCAACGGCCCTAACAAGGGCCCTAGCAACGGCCCTAACAAGGGCCCTAGCAACGACCCTAACAAGGGCCCTAGCAACGGCCCTAACAAGGGCCCTAGCAACGGCCCTGACAACGGACCTAACAACGGCCCTAGCAACGGCCCTAACAACGGCCCTAGGAACGGCCCTAACAACGGCCATAGCAACGGCCCTAGCAACGGCCCTAACAACGGCCCAAACAACGGCCCTAGCAACGGCCCTAACAAGGGCCCTAGAAACGGCCCTAGCAACGGCCCTAACAACGGCCCTAGCAACGGCCCTAGCAACGGCCCTAACAACGGCCCTTGAAACGGCCCTAGGAACAACCCTAGCAACGGCCCTAGCAACGGCCCTAGCAACGGCCCTAACAAGGGCCCTAGCAACGGCCCTAACAAGGGCCCTAGCAACGGCCCTAACAAGGGCCCTAGCAACGGCCCTAGCAACGGCCCTAGCAACGGCCCTAGCAACGGCCCTAACAAAGGCCCTAGCAACGGCCCTAGCAACGGCCCTAGCAACTGCCCTAACAAGGGCCCTAGCAACGGCCCTAGCAACGGCCCTAGCAACGGCCCTAGCAACGGCCCTAACAAGGGCCCTAGGAACGGCCCTAGCAACGGCCCTAACTTCGGCCCTATAACGGCCCTAACAAGGGCCCTAGCAACAGCCCTAACAAGGGCCCTAGCAACGGCCCTAGCAACGGCCCTAACAAGGGCCCTAGCAACGGCCCTAGCAACGACCCTAACAACGGCCCTAGCAACGGCCCTAACAAGGGCCCTAGCAACGGCCCTAGCAACTGCCCTAACAAGGGCCCTAGCAACGGCCCTAGCAACGGCCCTAACAAGGGCCCTAGCAACGGCCCTAACAAGGGCCCTAGCAACGGCCCTAACAAGGGCCCTAGCAACGGCCCTAACAAGGGCCCTAGCAACGGCCCTAACAAGGGCCCTAGCAACGGCCCTAACAAGGGCCCTAGCAACGGCCCTAGCAACGGCCCTAACAAGGGCCCTAGCAACGGCCCTAACAAGGGCCCTAGCAACGGCCCTAACAAGGGCCCTAGCAACGGCCCTAACAAGGGCCCTAGCAACGGCCCTAACAACGGCCTTTGAAACGGCCCTAGGAACAACCCTAGCAACGGCCCTAGCAACGGCCCTAGCAACGGCCGTAACAACGGCCCTAGCAACGGCCCTAACAAGGGCCCTAGCAACGGCCCTAGCAACGGCCCTAGCAACGGCCCTAACAATGGCCCTAGCAACGGCCCTAACAAGGGCCCTAGCAACGGCCCTAACAAGGGCCCTAGCAACGGCCCTAACAAGGGCCCTAGCAACGGCCCTAACAAGGGCCCTATCAACGGCCCTAACAAGGGCCCTAGCAACGGCCCTAGCAACGGACCTAGCAACGGCCATAACAAGGGCCCTAGCAACGGCCCTAGCAACGGCCCTAGCAACGGCCCTAAAAAGGGCCCTAGAAACGGCCCTAACAAGGGCCCTAGCAACGGCCCTAACAACGGCCCTAGCAACGGCCCTAGCAACGGCCCTAACAACGGCCCTAGCAACGGCCCTAACAAGGGCCCTAGCAACGGCCCTAACAACGGCCCTTGAAACGGCCCTAGGAACAACCCTAACAACGGCCCTAGCAACGGCCCTAACAACGGCCCTCGGAACGGCCCTAACAAGGGCCCTAGCAACGGCCCTAACAAGGGCCCTAGCAACGGACCTAACAAGGGCCCTAGCAACGGCCCTAACAAGGGCCCTAGCAGCGGCCCTAGCAACGGCCCTAGCAACGGCCCTAGCAACGGCCCTAGCAACGGCCCTAACAAGGGCCCTAGCAACGGCCCTAACAAGGGCCCAAAATAAGGCCCTAGCAACGGCCCTAGCAACGGCCCTAGCAACGGCCCTAAAAAGGGCCCTAACAACGGCCCTAACAAGGGCCCTAGCAACGGCCCTAACAAGGGCCCTAGCAACGGCCCTAGCAACAGCCCTAGCTACGGCCCTATAACGGCCCTAACAAGGGCCCTAGCAACGGCCCTAGCAACGGCCCTAGCAACGGCCCTAGCAACGGCCCTAACAAGGGCCCTAGCAACGGCCCTAGCAACGGCCCTAACAAGGGCCCTAGAAAGGGCCCTAGCAACGGCCCTAACAACGGCCCTAGCAACGGCCCTAGCAACGGCCCTAACAACGGCCCTAGGAACGGCCCTAACAAGGGCCCTAGCAACGGCCCAAACAAGGGCCCTAGCAACGGCCCTAACAAGGGCCCTAGCAACGGCCCTAACAAGGGCCCTAGCAACGGCCCTAACAAGGGCCCTAGCAACGGCCCTAGCAACGGCCCTAGCTATGGCCCTAGCAACGGCCCTAACAAGGGCCCTAGCAACGGCCCTAGCAACGGCCCTAGCAACGGCCCTAGCAACGGCCCTAACAAGGGCCCTAGCAACGGCCCTAGCAACTGCCCTAGCAACGGCCCTAGCAACGGCTCTAACATGGGCCCTAGCAACGGCCCTAGCAACGGCCCTAGCAACGGCCCTAAAAGGGCCCTAGCAACGGCCCTAACATGGGCCCTAGCAACGGCCCTAGCAACGGCCCTAGCAACGGCCCTAGCAACGGCCCTAAAAACGGCCCTAGGAAAGGCCCTAACAAGGGCCCTAGCAACGGCCCTAACAAGGGCCCTAAAAAGGGCCCTAGCAACGGCCCTAGCAACGGCCCTAGCTACGGCCCTAGCAACGGCCCTAACAAGGGCCCTAACAAGGGCCCTAGCAACGGCCCTAGCAACGGCCCTAGCAACGGCCCTAGCAACGGCCCTAGCAACGGCCCTAAAAAGGGCCCTAGCAACGGCCCTAGCAACGGCCCTAGCAACGGCCCTAACAAGGGCCCTAGCAACGGCCCTAGCAACGGCCCTAGCAACGGCCCTAGCAACGGCCCTAACAAGGGCCCTAGCAACGGCCCTAACAAGGGCCTTAGCAACGGCCCTAACAAGGGCCCTAGCAACGGCCCTAGCAACGGCCCTAGCAACGGCCCTAGCAACGGCCCTAACAAGGGCCCTAGCAACGGCCCTAACAAGGGCCCTAGCAACGGCCCTAACAAGGGCCCTATCAACGGCCCTAACAAGGGCCCTAGCAACGGCCCTAGCAACGGCCCTAGCTACCGCCCTTCCAACGGCCCTAACAAGGGCCCTAGCAACGGCCCTAGCAACGGCCCCTAGCAACGGCCCTAACAACGGCCCTAACAAGGGCCCTAGCAACGGCCCTAGCAACGGCCCTAGCAACGGCCCTAGCAACGGCCCTAACAAGGGCCCTAGCAACGCCCCTAGCAACGGCCCTAGCAACGGCCCTAGCAACGGCCCTAACAACGGCCCTAGGAATGGCCCTAACAAGGGCCCTAGCAACGGCCCTAACAAGGGCCCTAGCAACGGCCCTAACAAGGGCCCTAGCAACGGCCCTAACAAGGGCCCTAGCAACGGCCCTAACAAGGGCCCTAGCAACGGCCCTAGCAACGGCCCTAGCTACGGCCCTAGCAACGGCCCTAGCTACGGCCCTAGCAACGGCCCTAGAAACGGCCCAAACAAGGGCCCTAGCAACGGCCCTAGCAACTGCCCTAGCAACGGCCCTAGCAACGGACCTAACAAGGGCCCTAGCAACGGCCCTAACAAGGGCCCTAGCAACGGACCTAACAAGGGCCCTAGCAACGGCCCTAACAAGGGCCCTAGCAGCGGCCCTAGCAACGGCCCTAGCAACGGCCCTAGCAACGGCCCTAGCAACGGCCCTAACAAGGGCCCTAGCAACGGCCCTAACAAGGGCCCTAGCAACGGCCCTAACAAGGGCCCAAAATAAGGCCCTAGCAACGGCCCTAGCAACGGCCCTAGCAACGGCCCTAAAAAGGGCCCTAACAACGGCCCTAACAAGGGCCCTAGCAACGGCCCTAACAAGGGCCCTAGCAACGGCCCTAGCAACGGCCCTAGCTACGGCCCTATAACGGCCCTAACAAGGGCCCTAGCAACGGCCCTAGCAACGGCCCTAGCAACGGCCCTAACAAGGGCCCTAGCAACGGCCCTAGCAACGGCCCTAGCTACGGCCCTTCCAACGGCCCTAACAAGGGCCCTAGCAACGGCCCTAGCAACGGCCCTAACAAGGGCCCTAGCAACGGCCCTAACAAAGGCCCTAGCAACGGCCCTAGCAACGGCCCTAGCTACGGCCCTAGCAACGGCCCTAACAAGGGCCCTAGCAACGGCCCTAGCAACGGCCCTAGCAACGGCCCTAGAAACGGCCCAAACAAGGGCCCTAGAAACGGCCCTAGAAACTGCCCTAGCAACGGCCCTAGCAACGGACCTAACAAGGGCCCTAGCAACGGCCCTAACAAGGGCCCTAGCAACGGACCTAACAAGGGCCCTAGCAACGGCCCTAACAAGGGCCCTAGCAGCGGCCCTAGCAACGGCCCTAGCAACGGCCCTAGCAACGGCCCTAGCAACGGCCCTAACAAGGGCCCTAGCAACGGCCCTAACAAGGGCCCTAGCAACGGCCCTAACAAGGGCCCAAAATAAGGCCCTAGCAACGGCCCTAGCAACGGCCCTAGCAACGGCCCTAAAAAGGGCCCTAACAACGGCCCTAACAAGGGCCCTAGCAACGGCCCTAACAAGGGCCCTAGCAACGGCCCTAGCAACGGCCCTAGCTACGGCCCTATAACGGCCCTAACAAGGGCCCTAGCAACGGCCCTAGCAACGGCCCTAGCAACGGCCCTAACAAGGGCCCTAGCAACGGCCCTAGCAACGGCCCTAAAAAGGGCCCTAGAAAGGGCCCTAGCAACGGCCCTAACAACGGCCCTAGCAACGGCCCTAGCAACGGCCCTAACAATGGCCCTTGAAACGGCCCTAGGAACAACCCTAACAAGGGCCCTAGCAACGGCCCTAACAAGGGCCCTAGCAACGGCCCTAGCAACGGCCCTAGCTATGGCCCTAGCAACGGCCCTAACAAGGGCCCTAGCAACGGCCCTAGCAACGGCCCTAGCAACGGCCCTAGCAACGGCCCTAACAAGGGCCCTAGCAACGGCCCTAGCAACTGCCCTAGCAACGGCCCTAGCAACGGCCCTAACAAGGGCCCTAGCAACGGCCCTAGCAACGGCCCTAGCAACGGCCCTAAAAAGGGCCCTAGCAACGGCCCTAACAAGGGCCCTAGCAACGGCCCTAGCAACGGCCCTAGCAACGGGCCTAGCAAAGGCCCTAACAACGGCCCTAGGAATGGCCCTAACAAGGGCCCTAGCAACGGCCCTAACAAGGGCCCTAGCAACGGCCCTAACAAGGGCCCTAACAAGGGCCCTAGCAACGGCCCTAACAAGGGCCCTAGCAACGGCCCTAGCAACGGCCCTAGCTACGGCCCTAGCAACGGCCCTAACAAGGGCCCTAACAAGGGCCCTAGCAACGGCCCTAGCAACGGCCCTAGCAACGGCCCTAGCAACGGCCCTAGCAACGGCCCTAAAAAGGGCCCTAGCAACGGCCCTAACAAGGGCCCTAGCAACGGCCCTGGCAACGGCCCTAGCAACGGCCCTAGCAACGGCCCTAGCAACGGCCCTAGCTACGGCCCTAGCAACGGCCCTAACAAGGGCCCTAGCAACGGCCCTAGCAACGGCCCTAGCAACGGCCCTAGCAACGGCCCTAACAAGGGCCCTAGCAACGGCCCTAACAAGGGCCTTAGCAACGGCCCTAACAAGGGCCCTAGCAACGGCCCTAGCAACGGCCCTAGCAACGGCCCTAGCAACGGCCCTAACAAGGGCCCTAGCAACGGCCCTAACAAGGGCCCTAGCAACGGCCCTAACAAGGGCCCTAGCAACGGCCCTAACAAGGGCCCTAGCTACGGCCCTTCCAACTTCCCTAACAAGGGCCCTAGCAACGGCCCTAGCAACGGCCCCTAGCAACGGCCCTAGCAACGGCCCTAACAAGGGCCCTAGCAACGGCCCTAGCAACGGCCCTAGCAACGGCCCTAACAAGGGCCCTAGCAACGCCCCTAGCAACGGCCCTAGCAACGGCCCTAGCAACGGCCCTAACAACGGCCCTAGGAACGGCCCTAACAAGGGCCCTAGCAACGGCCCTAACAAGGGCCCTAGCAACGGCCCTAACAAGGGCCCTAGCAACGGCCCTAACAAGGGCCCTAGCAACGGCCCTAACAAGGGCCCTAGCAACGGCCCTAGCAACGGCCCTAGCTACGGCCCTAGCAACGGCCCTAACAAGGGCCCTAGCAACGGCCCTAGCAACGGCCCTAGCAACGGCCCTAGAAACGGCCCAAACAAGGGCCCTAGCAACGGCCCTAGCAACTGCCCTAGCAACGGCCCTAGCAACGGCCCTAACAAGGGCCATAGCAACGGCCCTAGCAACGGCCCTAGCAACGGCCCTAGCAACGGCCCTAACAAGGGCCCTAGAAACGGCCCTAACAAGGGCACTAGCAACGGCCCTAACAAGGGCCCTATCAACGGCCCTAACAAGGGCCCTATCAACGGCCCTAGCAACGGCCCTAGCTACGGCTCTTCCAACGGCCCTAACAAGGGCCCTAGCAACGGCCCTAGCAACGGCACTAGCAACGGCCCTAGCAATGGCCCTAACAAGGGCCCTAGCAACGGCCCTAGCAACGGCCCTAGCAACGGCCCTAACAAGGGCCCTAGCAATGGCCCTAACAAGGGCCCTAGCAACGGCCCTAACAAGGGCCCTAGCAACGGCCCTAACAAGGGCCCTAGCAACGGCCCTAGCTACGGCCCTAGCAACGGCCCTAACAAGGGCCCTAGCAACGGCCCTAGCAACGGCCCTAGCAACGGCCCTAGCAACGGCCCTAACAAGGGCCCTAGCAACGGCCCTAGCAACTGCCCTAGCAACGGCCCTAGCAACGGCCCTAACAAGGGCCCTAGCAACGGCCCTAGCAACGGCACTAGCAACGGCCCTAAAAAGGGCCCTAGCAACGGCCCTAACAAGGGCCCTAGCAACGGCCCAAGCATCGGCCCTAGCAACGGCCCTAGCAACGGCCCTAGCAACGGCCCTAGCTACGGCCCTAGCAATGGCCCTAACAAGGGCCCTAGCAACGGCCCTAGCAACGGCCCTAGCAACGGCCCTAACAAGGGCCCTAGCAACGGCCCTAGCAACGGCCCTAACAAGGGCCCTAGTAACGGCCCTAGCAACGGCCCTGACAACGGCCCTTGAAACAGCCCTAGGAACAACACTAGCAACGGCCCTAGCAACGGCCCTAGCAACGGCCCTAACAACGGCCCTAGCAAAGGCCCTAACAAGGGCCCTAGCAACGGCCCTAGCAACGGCCCTAACAACGGCCCTAGGAACGGCCCTAACAAGGGCCCTAGCAACGGCCCTAACAAGGGCCCTAGCAACGGCCCTAACAACGGCCCTAGGAACGGCCCTAGCAACGGCCCTAACAACGGCCCTAGCAACGGCCCTAGCAACGGCCCTAACAACGGCCCTAGGAACGGCCCTAACAAGGGCCCTAGCAACGGCCCTAACAAGGGCCCTAGCAACGGCCCTAACAAGGGCCCTAGCAACGGCCCTAACAAGGGCCCTAGCAACGGCCCTAACAAGGGCCCTAGCAATGGCCCTAGCAACGGCCCTAGCTACGGCCCTAGCAACGGCCCTAACAAGGGCCCTAGCAATGGCCCTAGCAACGGCCCTAGCAACGGCCCTAGCAACGGCCCTAACAAGGGCCCTAGCAACGGCCCTAGCAACTGCCCTAGCAACGGCCCTAGCAACGGCCCTAACAAGGGCCCTAGCAACGGCCCTAGCAACGGCCCTAGCAACGGCCCTAAAAAGGGCCCTAGCAACGGCCCTAACAAGGGCCCTAGCAACGGCCCTAGCAACGGCCCTAGCAACGGCCCTAGCTACGGCCCTAGCTACGGCCCTAGCAACGGCCCTAACAAGGGCCCTAGCAACGGCCCTAGCAACGGCCCTAGCAACGGCCCTAGCAACGGCCCTAACAAGGGCCCTAGCAACGGCCCTAACAAGGGCCTTAGCAACAGCCCTAACAAGGGCCCTAGCAACGGCCCTAGCAACGGCCCTAGCAACGGCCCTAGCAACGGCCCTAACAAGGGCCCTAGCAACGGCCCTAACAAGGGCCCTAGCAACGGCCCTAGCAACGGCCCTAGCAACGGCCCTAACAAGGGCCCTAGCATCGGCCCTAGGAACGGCCCTAACAAGGGCCCTAGCAACGGCCCTAACAAGGGCCCTAGCAACGGCCCTAACAACGGCCCTAGGAACGGCCCTAGCAACGGCCCTAACAACGGCCCTAGCAACGGCCCTAGCAACGGCCCTAACAACGGCCCTAGGAACGGCCCTAACAAGGGCCCTAGCAACGGCCCTAACAAGGGCCCTAGCAACGGCCCTAACAAGGGCCCTAGCAACGGCCCTAACAAGGGCCCTAGCAACGGCCCTAACAAGGGCCCTAGCAATGGCCCTAGCAACGGCCCTAGCTACGGCCCTAGCAACGGCCCTAACAAGGGCCCTAGCAATGGCCCTAGCAACGGCCCTAGCAACGGCCCTAGCAACGGCCCTAACAAGGGCCCTAGCAACGGCCCTAGCAACTGCCCTAGCAACGGCCCTAGCAACGGCCCTAACAAGGGCCCTAGCAACGGCCCTAGCAACGGCCCTAGCAACGGCCCTAAAAAGGGCCCTAGCAACGGCCCTAACAAGGGCCCTAGCAACGGCCCTAGCAACGGCCCTAGCAACGGCCCTAGCAACGGCCCTAGCTACGGCCCTAGCAACGGCCCTAACAAGGGCCCTAGCAACGGCCCTAGCAACGGCCCTAGCAACGGCCCTAGCAACGGCCCTAACAAGGGCCCTAGCAACGGCCCTAACAAGGGCCTTAGCAACGGCCCTAACAAGGGCCCTAGCAACGGCCCTAGCAACGGCCCTAGCAACGGCCCTAGCAACGGCCCTAGCTACGGCCCTAGCAACGGCCCTAACAAGGGCCCTAGCAACGGCCCTAGCAACGGCCCTAGCAACGGCCCTAGCAACGGCCCTAACAAGGGCCCTAGCAACGGCCCTAACAAGGGCCTTAGCAACAGCCCTAACAAGGGCCCTAGCAACGGCCCTAGCAACGGCCCTAGCAACGGCCCTAGCAACGGCCCTAACAAGGGCCCTAGCAACGGCCCTAACAAGGGCCCTAGCAACGGCCCTAGCAACGGCCCTAGCAACGGCCCTAACAAGGGCCCTAGCAACGGCCCTAGGAACGGCCCTAACAAGGGCCCTAGCAACGGCCCTAACAAGGGCCCTAGCAACGGCCCTAACAACGGCCCTAGGAACGGCCCTAGCAACGGCCCTAGCAACGGCCCTAACAAGGGCCCTAGCAACGGCCCTAACAAGGGCCCTAGCAACGGCCCTAGCAACGGCCCTAGCTACGGCCCTAGCAACGGCCCTAACAAGGGCCCTAGCAACCGCCGTAGCAACGGCCCTAGCAACGGCCCTAGTAACGGCCCAAACAAGGGCCCTAGCAACGGCCCTAGCAACTGCCCTAGCAACGGCCCTAGCAACGGCCCTAACAAGGGCCCTAGCAACGGCCCTAGCAACGGCCCTAGCAACGGCCCTAGCAACGGCCCTAACAACGGCCCTAGCAACGGCCCTAACAAGGGCCCTAGCAACGGCCCTAACAAGGGCCCAAGCAACGGCCCTAGCAACGGCCCTAGCAACGGCCCTAGCAACGGCCCTAACAAGGGCCCTAGCAACGGCCCTAACAAGGGCCGTAGCAACGGCCCTAACAAGGGCCCTATCAACGGCCCTAACAAGGGCCCTAGCAACGGCCCTAGCAACGGCCCTAGCTACGGCCCTTCCAACGGCCCTAACAAGGGCCCTAGCAACGGCCCTAGCAACGGCCCTAGCAACGGCCCTAGCAACGGCCCTAACTAGGGCCCTAGCAACGGCCCTAGCAACGGCCCTAGCAACGGCCCTAACAAGGGCCCTAGCAACGGCCCTAACAAGGGCCCTAGCAACGGCCCTAACAAGGGCCCTAGCAACGGCCCTAGCAACGGCCCTAGAAACGGCCCTAGCTACGGCCCTAGCAACGGCCCTAACAAGGGCCCTAGCAACGGCCCTAGCAACGGACCTAGCAACGGCCCTAGCAACGGCCCTAACAAGGGCCCTAGCAACGGCCCTAGCAACGGCCCTAACACGGCCCTAGCAACGGCCCTAGCAACGGCACTGACAACGGCCCTTGAAACGGCCCTAGGAACAACACTAGCAACTGCCCTAGCAACGGCCCTAGCAACGGCCCTAACAACGGCCCTAGCAACGGCCCTAAAAAGCGCCCTAGCAACGGCCCTAACAACGGCCCTTGCAACGGCCCTAGCAACGGCCCTAGCAACGGCCCTAACAACGGCCCTAGCAACGCCCTAACAACGGCCCTAACAACGGCCCTAGCAACGGCCCTAGCAACGGCCCTAACGAGGGCCCTAGCATCGGCCCTAACGAGGGCCCTAGCAACGGCCCTAACAACGGCCCTTGAAACGGCCCTAGGAACAACCCTAGCAACGGCCCTAGCAACGGCCCTAACAAGGGCCCTAGCAACGGCCCAAACAAGGGCCCTAGCAACGGCCCAAGCAACGGCCCTAGCAACGGCCCTAACAACCCCCCAATTAATGGCCCTAACAACGGCCCTTGCAATGGCCCTAGCAACGGCCCTAGCAACGGCTTTAGCAACGGCCCTAGCAACGGCCCTAACAAGGGCCCTAACAAAGTCCCTAGCAACGGCCCTAGCAACAGCCCTAACAACGGCCCTAACAACGGCCCTGACAACGGCCCAAACAACGGCCCTGACAACGGACCTAACAACGGCCATAGCAACGGCCCTAAAACGGCCCTAGCAACGGCCCTAACAAGGGCCCTAGCAACGGCCCTAGCAACGGCCCTTGCAACGGCCCTAGCAACGGCCCTAGCAACGGCCCTAGCAACGGCCCTAGCAACGGCCCTACCAACGGACCTAACAACGGCCCTAACAATGGCCCTTGAAACGGCCCTAGGAACAACCCTTGCAACGGCCCTAGCAACGGCTCTAGCAACGGCCCTAACAACGGCCCTAGCAACGGCCCTAACAAGGGCCCTAGCAACGGCCCTAACAACCGCCCTTGAAACGGCCCTAGCAACGGCCCTAGCAACGGCCCTAACAAGGGCCCTAGCAACGGCCCAAACAAGGGCCCTAGCAACGGCCCTAGGAACGGCCCTTGCAATGGCCCTAGCAACGGCCCTAGCAACGGCTTTAGCAACGGCCCTAACAACGGCCCTAACAACGGCCCTAACAACGGCCCTAGCAACGGCCCTCACAACAACCCTAGCAACGGCCCTAGCAACAGCCCTAGCAACGGCCCTAGCAACGGCCCTAGCAACGGCCCCAGAAACGGCCCTAGCAACGGCCCTAACAACGGCCCTAGCAACGGCCCTAGCAACGGCCCTAGCAACGGCCCTAGCAACGGCCCTAACAAGGGCCCTAGCAACGGCCCAAAAAACGGCCCTAACCACGGCCCTAACAACGGCCCTAGCAACGGCCCTAGCAACAGCCCTAGCAACGGCCCTAACAAGGGCCCTAGCAACGGCCCTAACAACGGCCCTAGCAACGGCCCTAAAAACTTAAACAATCCTAAACCCTAAACCTTAAACCATAAACACTAAATTTTAAACCATAAATCTAAGAATAACCATAACCCTAACCCTAACCCTAAACCTAAACCTAACCCTAACACCAACCCTAACCTTAACCCCATAACCCTAACCCTAACCTTAGGCCTAACATAACCACATAACCCTAACCCTAACCCTCACCCTAACCCTAACCCTAACCCTAACCTTAACCCCATAACCCTAACCCTAACCCTCACCCTAACCCTAACACTAACCCTAACCCTAACCCTAACCCTAACACTAACCCTAACCCTAAACCTAACCCTAACCCTAACCCTAACCCTAACCCCTAACCCTAACCCTAACCCTAACCCTAAACTTACACTAACCCTAACCCTAACCCTAACCCTAACACTAACCGTAACCATAACACTAAACTCTAAACCCTAAACCTAATCCACCCTAAACCTTAAACAATCCTAAACCATAAACCTTACACCCTAAATCTTAAATCTAACAATAAACCTAAACCTAACCCTAAATCTAACCCTAACCCTAACCCTAACCCTAAACCTAACCCTGACCCTAATCCTAACACTAACACTATTTCTAATTCTAACCCTAACACTAATCCTAAACTTAAACCTAACCCCCTAATAATAACCCTAACCCTAACACTAACCCTAACCCCTAACCTTAACCCTAACCCTAACCCTAACCCTAACACTAACCCCTAACCCTTACCCTAACCCTAACCCTAACCCTAACCATTACCCTAAACCTAACCCTAACCCTAACCCTAACCCTAACCCCAACACTAACCGTAACCATAACACTAAACTCTAAACCCTAAACCTAATCCACCCTAAACCTTAAACAATCGTAATCCATAAACCTTAAACCCTAAACCCTTAATCTAACAATAAACCTAAACCTGATCCTAAATCTAACCCTAACCCTAACCCTAACCCTAAACCTAACCCTGACCCTAACCCTAACTCTAATCCTAACACTAACCATAACCCTAACCCTAACCCTAACCCTAACCTTAACCCTAACCCTAACCCTAACCCAAACCCTAACCCTAACCCTAACCCTAACCCTAACCCCTTAACCTTAATCCCTAAATCCTAAACCCTGAACAACCATAAATCCTAAACCCTGAACAACCCTAAATCATAAACCCTGAATAACCCTAAACACTAACCTCTAAACAACCCTAAAAAACCCTAATCACTAAACCATAAACAACCCTAAACACTAAACCCTAAACAACCCTATACCCTAAACCTTAAACACTAAACTCTAAATAACCCTAAACCCTAAACCATTAACACTATACCCTAAACAACACTAAACATTAACCCAAAACAACCCTAAAACCTAAACCTTAAACACTAAAACTTAAACAACCCTAAACCCTAAACACTAAAGCCTAAACAACCCTAAACTTTTAACCCTAAACACTATACCCTAAACAACCCTAAACCTTAAACAATCCTAAAGTCTAAACCCTAAACCCTTAACCTAAACCACCTTAAATCTTAAACAATCCTAAACCCTAAACCTTAAACCCTAAACACTAAACCCTAAACCCTAAACCTAACTATAACCATAACCCTAACCCTAACCCCTAACCCTTACCCTAACCCTAACCGTAACCCTAATCCTAACCCTAACCCTAACCCTAACCCTAACCCTAACCCTAACTCTAAACCTAATCCTAACCCTAACCTTAACTCTAATCCTAACCCTAACCCTAACCCTAACCCTAACAGTAACCATAACACTAAACTCTAAACCCTAAACCTAATCCACCCTAAACCTTAAACAATCCTAAACCATAAACCTTAGACCCTAAATCCTAAATCTAACAATAAACCTAAACCTAACCCTAAATCTAACCCTAACCCTAACCCTAACCCTAAACCCTCCCTGACCCTAACCCTAACCCTAACCCTAACCCTAACCCTAACCCTAAACCTAACCCTGACCCTAATCCTAACACTAACCCTATTTCTAATTCTAACCCTAACACTAATCCTAAACTTAAACCTAACCCCCTAATAATAACCCTAACCCTAACACTAACCCTAACCCCTAACCTTAACCCTAACCCTAACCCTAACCCTAACCCTAACACTAACCCCTAACCCTTACCCTAACCCTAACCCTAACCCTAACCATTACCCTAACCCTATCCCTAACCCTAACCCTAAACCTAACCCTAACCCTAACCCTAACACTAACAGTAACCATAACACTAAACTCTAAACCCTAAACCTAATCCACCCTATACCTTAAACAATCCTAAACCATAAACCTTAAACCCTAAACCCTAAATCTAACAATAAACCTAAACCTGACCCTAAATCTAACCCTAACCCTAACCCTAACCCTAAACCTAACCCTGACCCTAACCCTAATCCTAATCCTAACACTAACCATATCCCTAACCCTAACCCTAACCCTAACCTTAACCCTAACCCTAACCCTAACCCTAACCCTAACCCTAACCCTAACCCTAACCTTAACCCTAACCCTAACCCCTTAACCTTAATCCCTAAATCCTAAACCCCGAACAACCATAAATCCTAAACCCTGAACAACCCTAAATCATAAACCCTGAATAACCCTAAACACTAACCTCTAAACAACCCTAAACAACCCTAATCACTAAACCATAAACAACCCTTAACACTAAACCCTAATCAACCCTATACCCTAAACCTTAAACAATAAACCCTAAATAACCCTAAACCCTAAACCATTAACACTATACCCTAAACAACACTAAACACTAAACCCAAAACAACCCTAAAACCTAAACCTTAAACACTAAACCTTAAACAACTTTAAACCCTAAACACTAAACCCTAAACAACCCTAAACTTTTAACCCTAAACACTATACCCTAAACAACCCTAAACCTTAAACAATCCTAAACTCTAAACCCTAAACCCTTAACCTAAACCACCCTAAATCTTAAACAATCCTAAACCCTAAACCTTAAACC
>NW_027667640.1:1257500-1260000 GCF_963924665.1 Micromys minutus | reverse complement strand
CCCTAACCCTAACCCTATCCCTAACCCTAACCCTTACCCTAACACTAACACTAACCTTAAACCTAACCCTAACCTTAACCCTCACCCTAACCCTCACCTTAACCCTAAACCTAACCCTAACACTAACCCTAAAGCCCTAAATCCTAAACCCTAAACCCCGAAAATCCCTAAACACTAATTCCAAAAGCACCCTAAACCCTAAACTATAAACACTAAATGCTAAAAAACCCTAAACCCTAAACCCTAAACACTAAACCCTAAACAAGCCTAAACCCTAAAACCATTAACACTATACCCTAAACAACCCTAAACCCTTAACCCTAAACATTATACCCTAAACCCTAAAACACTATACAACCTTAAACCCTAAACCTTAAAATATCCTAAATCATAAATCCTGAACAACCCTAAACACTAAATCATAAACAACCCTAAAAAACCCTAAACAACTCTAAACGCTAAAACCTAAACAACCCTAAACATTAAACAATCTTAAAGGCTAAACCCTATACCCTAAACCTAAACCACCCTAAAACTTAAACAATCCTAAACCCTAAACCTTAAACCATAAACCCTAAATTTTAAACCATAAATCTAAGAATAACCATAACCTTAACCCTAACCCTAAACCTAAACCTAACCCTAACCCCAACCCTAACCTTAACCCCATAACCCTAACCCTAACCTTAAGCCTAACATAACCCCATAACCCTAACTCTAACCCTAACTCTAACCCTAATGCTAACCCTAACCCTAACCCTAACCCTAACTCCTTAACCTTAATCCCTAAATCCTAAACCCTGAACAACCATAAATCCTAAACCCTGAACAACCCTAAATCATAAACCCTTAATAACCCTAAACACTAACCTCTAAACAACCCTAAACAACCCTAATCACTAAACCATAAACAACCCTAAAAACTAAACCCTAAACAACCCTATACCCTAAACCATAAACACTAAACCCTAAATAACCCTAAACCCTAAACCATTAACACTATACCCTAAACAACACTAAACCCAAAACAACCCTAAAACCTAAACCTTAAACACTAAACCTTAAACAACCCTAAACCCTAAACACTAAATCCTAAACAACCATAAAATTTTAACCCTAAACACTATACCCTAAACAACCCTAAACCTTAAACAATCCTAAACTCTAAACCCTAAACCCTTAACCTAAACCACCCTAAATCTGAAACAATCCTAAACCCTAAACCTTAAACCCTAAACACTAAACCCTAAACCCTAAACCTAACAATAACCATAACCCTAACCCTAACCCCTAACCCTTACCCTAACCCTAATCCTAACCCTAACCCTAACCCTAACCCTAACCCTAACCCAACCCTAACCCTAACCCTAACCCTAACCCTAACACTAACCCCTAACCCTTACCCTAACCCTAACCCTAACCCTAACCCTAACCATTACCCTAACCCTAACCCTAACCCTAACCTTAACCCTAACCCTAACACTAACCGTAACCATAACACTAAACTCTAAACCCTAAACCTAATCCACCCTAAACCTTAAACAATCTTAACCATAAACCTTAAACCCTAAACACTAAATCTAACAATAAACCTAAACCTGACCCTAAATCTAACCCTAACCGTAACCCTAACCCTAACACTAAACCTAACCCGGACCCTAACCCTAACCCTAATCCTAACACTAACCATAACCCTAACCCTAACCCTAACCCTAACCTTAACCCTAACCCTAACCCTAACCCTAACCCTAACCCTTACCCTAACCCTAACCCTAACCCTAACCTTAACCCTAACCCCTTAACCTTAATCCCTAAATCCTAAACCCTGAACAACCATAAATACTAAACCCTGAACAACCCTAAATCATAAACCCTGAATAACCCTAAACACTAACCTCTAAACAACCCTAAACAACCCTAATCACTAAACCATAAACAACCCTAAACACTAAACCCTAAACAATCCTATACCCTAAACCTTAAACACTAAACCCTAAATAACCTTAAACCCTAAACCATTAACACTATACCCTAAACAACACTAAACACTAAATCCAAAACAACCCTAAAACCTAAACCTTAAACACTAAACCTTAAACAACCCTAAACCCTAAATACTAAACCCTAAACAACCCTAAACTTTTAATCCGAAACACTATACCCTAAACAACCCTAAACCTTAAACAATCCTAAACTCTAAACCCTAAACCCTTAACCTAAACCACCATAAATCTTAAACAATCCTAATCCCTAAGCCTTAAACCCTAAACAATAAACCCTAAACCCTAAACCTAACAATAACCATAACCCTAACCCTAACCCCTAACCTTTACCCTAACCCTAACCCTAACCCTAATCCTAACCCTAACCCTAACCCTAACCCTAACCCTAACCCTAACCCTAAACCTAATCCTAACCCTAACCTTAACCCTAATCCTAACCCTAACCCTAACCCTAACCCTAACCGTAACCATAACACTAAACTCTAAACCCTAAACCT
>NW_027667640.1:1250000-1252500 GCF_963924665.1 Micromys minutus | reverse complement strand
ACAACCCTAAAAAACCCTAAACAACTCTAAACGCTAAAACCTAAACAACCCTAAACATTAAACAATCTTAAACGCAAAACCCTATACCCTAAACCTAAACCACCCTAAAACTTAAACAATCCTAAACCCTAAACCTTAAACAATAAACCCTAAAATTTAAACCTTAAATCTAAGAATAACCATAACCCTAAACCTAAACCTAACCCTAAACCTAACCCTAACCCCAACCCTAACCTTAACCCCATAACCCTAACCCTAACCTTAAGCCTAACATAACCACATAACCCTAACCCTAACCCTAACCCTAACCCTAACACTAACCCCTAACCCCTAACACTAACCCTAACCCTAACCCCTAACCCTAACCCTAACCCTAACCCTAACCTTACCCTAACCCTAAACCTAAACCTAACCCTAACCCTAACCCTAACCCTAACCCTAACCTTAACCCTAACCCTAACCTTAACCCTAACCCTAACCCTAACCCCTAACCCTTACCCTAACCCTAACCCTAACCCTAACCCTAACCCTAACCCTAACCCTAACCCTAACCCTAACCATAACCCTAACCCTAAACCTAACACTAAATCTAACCCTAACCCTAACCCTAACCCTAAACCTAAACCTGACCCTAACCCTAATAATAACACTAATCATAACCCAAACACTATCCCTAACCCTAACCCTAAACCTAACCCTAAACCTCACACTATCCCTAATCCTAACACAAAACCCTAAACTTTAAATCTAACCATAACCCTAACCCTACCCTTAACCCTAACCCTAACCATATCCCTAAACCTAACCCTGACCCTAATCCTAACACTAACCCTATTTCTAATTCTAACCCTAACACTAATCCTAAACTAAAACCTAACCCCCTAATAATAACCCTAACACTAAACCTAACCCTAACCCTAACCCTAACGCTAACCCTAACCCTAACACTAACCCCTAACCCCTAACACTAACACTAACCCTAACCCCTAACCCTAACCCTAACACTAACCCTAACCTTAACCCTAACCCTAACCCTAACCCTAACCCTATCCCTAACCCTAACCCTTACCCTAACACTAACACTAACCTTAACACTAACCCTAACCCTCACCCTAACCCTCACCTTAACCCTAAACCTAACCCTAACACTAAACCTAACACCCTAAATCCTAAACCCTAAACCCAGAAAAACCCTAAACACTAATTCCAAAAGCACCCTAAACCCTAAACTATAAACACTAAACGCTAAAAAACCCTAAACCCTAAACCCTAAACACTAAACACTAAACAAGCCTAAACCCTAAAACCATTAACACTATACCCTAAACAACCCTAAACGCTTAACCCTAAACATTATACCATAAACCCTAAAACACTATACAACCTTAAACCCTAAACCTTAAAATATCCTAAATCATAAATCCTGAACAACCCTAAACACTAAATCATAAACAACCCTAAAAAACCCTAAACAACTCTAAACGCTAAAACCTAAACAACCCTAAACATTAAACAATCTTAAACGCAAAACCCTATACCCTAAACCTAAACCACCCTAAAACTTAAACAATCCTAAACCTAAAACCTTAAACAATAAACCCTAAAATTTAAACCTTAAATCTAAGAATAACCATAACCCTAAGCCTAAACCTAACCCTAAACCTAACCCTAACCCCAACCCTAACCTTAACCCCATAACCCTAACCCTAACCTTAAGCCTAACATAACCCCATAACCCTAACTCTAACCCTAACTCTAACCCTAATGCTAACCCTAACCCTAACCCTAACCCTAACCCCTTAACCTTAATCCCTAAATCCTAAACCCTGAACAACCCTAAATCATAAACCCTGAATAACCCTAAACACTAACCTCTAAACAACCCTAAACAACCCTAATTACTAAACCATAAGCAACCCTAAACACTAAATCCTAAACAACCCTATACCCTAAACCTTAAACACTAAACCCTAAATAACCCTAAACCCTAAACCATTAACACTATACCCTAAATAACACTAAACACTAAACCCAAAACAACCCTAAAACCTAAACCTTAAACACTAAACCTTAAACAACCCTAAACCCTAAACACTAAACCCTAAACAACCCTAAACTTTTAACCCTAAACATTATACCCTAAACAACCCTAAACCTTAAACAATCCTAAACTCTAAACCCTAAACCGTTAACCTAAACCACCCTAAATCTTAAACAATCCTAAACCCTAAACCTTAAACCCTAAACACTAAACACTAAACCCTAAACCTAAAAATAACCATAACCCTAACCCTAACCTCTAACCCTTACCCTAACCCTAACGCTAACCCTAATCCTAACACTAACCATAACCCTAACCCTAACACTAACACTAACCCCTAACCCTAACCCTAACCCTAACCCTAACCCTAACCTAACCCTAACCCTAACCCTAACGCTAACACTAACCCCTAACCCTTACCCTAACCCTAACCCTAACCCTAACCCTAACCATTACCCT